>NC_089807.1:19190434-19382934 GCF_029633855.1 Hoplias malabaricus | reverse complement strand
AAGCACAAAGCAAAATCAGGATATTGCTCTATTCCTGCTCCAAAGGTGTGTAATATTGACTTATTTTTACTGTTTCTGATCACTTAAGGTAGAAATGTTTTCAAACTCAGGAGATGGTTCACTGCATTACTGAAAGTGCTACAAAACTAAATAACTCAATTTACCAATGAGTTTCATGGTAATTCAAACAATTAATAAAAATGTACAGACAACTTGTTTTTTCCCCTCAAACTCACTGTTTCAACTTAAAAAAAACATGGAGCTTAGAACTGCATTCCCTTTAACTGTACATTTGCTACCAAAACGATACCATGTTGCCTTAAGTGAAGTCAGTGTATGAACAGTGAACATCATTTGATATAATGTTTTTTTCCCCAGTGGCTCTACATGTTTTAACGTTGAGAAACCAGAACATATAACACATCTTTCCAGTCTCTGACATCTAATGTCTTGGTTTTTATGTTGCCTGTTACTGTGCAAAACGTAACTAAAATCTAAAATTCAAACAAATGTGATTCCCACAGTGTCACTTATGCTTTGTACAAAACTGAACACTACATATGTTGTAAATACTGCATTATTATTAGAAGAGCACTCAGTAGTCTAGAAGGAAAAGTGTAGATTTTGAAAACAGCATAAATTAGGCAGTATAATTACGTTTTTTTAGTGCACTCGCTAATGTGTGATATGAAACCAATATGTACCACGTATAAAACAATGTAATTTAACACAAACTTTCCGGTGTGAAAATTCTCTTAGTTTTCTCCATCGTGGAAAAGCCACTCCAATATTGATTTTATCTCCTCTCTCAGAGGCGTTCTTGGCCAAAGAACATGTTTTTCAGTGGAGGAATATTTGAATAGTCTCTTTCACCTGGACATTGTGTAGAGCACCCTTACATCTTTCAAAACAAAATGTGCAGAGGGCAAAACATTCCCACAGAATGGGGCTAACATACTTCAGTCTCAGCTCAGGACACATTTACTCCACCATGTATTTCCATACAAGTTAAAAAAAACTAGGAAATAAATTGTTTGCTGTTATAATAATGTATAAAAGTTCAGATATAGTACCTTAAAAAATTCTATCATCTTTGGATATCTTATTGTATGAATTATGTTTAGTGCAACTTACTAGTGCATGATTATGATTAAAAGGGATGTTTTAAAAATATTTCTGTAGTCCATAGCAGCACAAAAGTTACAGATTTTGGTACAGAACACTTCACATACAATAGCTATAGATTCTAAATTCTATACCCACAGTGCTAAAGTGACAGAAGTCACAACAGGCTGACCACGATCAATTCAGCATATAGTGACACATTTTGCTTTAACTGTTGCAACTCGAAAACGTGTGGGGTACAAAAACGGGTGCGACACCTGAAAAAATCAGTTATCATCATTCATATTTGCTTAACTGACGGTGTAAAGATAAATCATAAGCACCATTCAGAACGGCGTACAGTAGGCCCTATTTAAACAAAGCGCGCGCGTTATGATGTGTCAAAATCCTGGCGAATTCTGACCCGTTTGCCTTGGCATATAAACGCGTCACAACAGTGCTTTTCAGACGTGCAGTACGTTGCCATGGAAATTGGTTTAGTAATGTCTGAGTCACTGTGATCTCTCTCTCTCTTTTTTTTTTTTTTTTTTTTACAATTTTCAGTTCAGCTTTATTGTTATGACTACATATTAGTATTACAAAATCAAAGCATCACCAGAACATTTAATTAATTCCCTATTCAATATTTCTGTTCTGAGACTCTTTGGATCCCGGGGATTCCTGGAATATCTGGGCGTAACGCAAACACACACTGGACAGAGCCACACACACACGCACGGACACTAGACTAGTCAACCCACCTACCAACACGTGTTTTTATTTTGGAAGGATCACGCAGAGGCAGGATTACCCCACAGATCTTGACCTTCGGAGGGGCTTTGAAAACTAGGGGTTGTGTTTTTGCATCATCATGTTGCAAATAATTTTGTGTCAGTTTCAAAAGAATAAACTACTTGTAATACTACTGCTAACACTACCAACTACTACTACTACTTGTGCTACCACCCACTATTACTACCACTACGACTGTTTCTACTACTACTAATATTACTGCTATTGCTGCTACATCATCATCATGAAAAATAAAACATCATGAAAAAAATTTAGCATAGTAACTTGAAGACATAGTAGAATTGTTGGGACACATCTGAAGACCAAACTAAATGCACTGCAGGAGATAAGTAGATACAAACTGTATACAAAGTTCTACATTGTTAGTAATGGCCACGTGGTGGCGATATAAGTCCATATTCTTATGTGTCTCGGTTGCCTCTTCTCAGTATGAACCCTGAACCTGATTCAGCCTTACTTATTGATTGACAAAATGAAGACTCTTTCTAAAGTCATATTGATATATTCTTAGTACAAGTATTTTAAAATTATATGTTTCTGGGTGTCTTAGCCTGATTATATTTAAATGTATGCTATATATATATATATACAGGGGTTAGACAATGAAAGTGAAACACCTGTCATTTTAGTGTGGGAGATTTCATGGCTAAACATGGCGAAGCCGTGTATCAGAATGACAATGCACAAATACACACAGCAAGACTGGTGAACGATTGGTTTGGCGAACATGAAAGTGAAGTTGAACATCTCCCATGGCCTGCACAGTCACCAGATCTAAATATTATTGAGCCACTTCAGGGTGTTTTGGAGGAGCGAGTCAGGAAACTTTTTCCTCCAGCAGCATCACGGAGTGACTTGGCCACTATCCTGCAAAAAGAATGGCTTAAAATCCCTCTGACCACTGTGCAGGACTTGTATATGTCATTCCCAAGATGAATTGACACTGTATTGGCCGCAATTGGCCATACACCATTATATAATAAATTATTGTGGTCTAAAGTGACAGGTGTTTCAGTTTCATTGTCAAGTCTAGCCAATTCAGGCATATATTAGAATTGGTTGTTGGATTTCTACTTCAAGCTTGTTGAACTGTGCAGTGATATCTAGGAAATTTGAAATTATATGGAGATTTCATGTTTCACAGAGGATGCATTATGCTACTTTTACCCTCCTAATTTGTTAGCACTGTGTATTGGGGGGAAATTGATGAAGTGGGTGGGCGCTGAGCATGATTAAATTGGGGGATAAACAGTGTAAATATCTTAAATGCAAACAAACACAAAAAAGATAAAGGATTTGGTCTAAACAGTCTTATGTATATTCTGGCACCTACAGATGAAAAACACCACAGATTTCAAGCACAAAACAAATCAGTCTATAACCAGTATTAATTATAATAGCAACATGAATAATAACAATCACTGAGTTGTCCATTGCAAAAGCACCAATATTTCTATTTTAGTCTTATTAGAGGTTAGATCAGTCTATCTGATTAATGAACTTGATGTGATTATTTGCACTATGATGCATATAAGAAGGTGTTGATATTAGCCTGTGTTTTGGCTCTTCCTATACACTGCTAGAAATGCTCATATGGATTACACAACAAAATTGTTGTATCATGTGCGAGAATGTCAGAAATGAACAGGGGCAGTAATCCCAACTTGTAGTTGCATTCACAATAGCTGTACAATTGTTGATGTAACAAATATATATTTAAACACATAAATATAGCAACAGATATCTCAGGGTGAGTGAGGCATTGTAGCTAAGGCATGATTTTATAACCAGGCATAAAATGGCATTTGACATAATTTTCTTAATTACACTTTATTCATGCCTTCAATGAGCTCTAATAAATTTTCCCTTTCACAGGGTCACACATGATGAACATCCAGCTCCATATGCACAGCAAACTGAACTAATCTCTGATTCTCTGACTCACCCACAGCTCTCTTAGACACAAAGAGGTATAAGAGCTACCGGTCGTACCACAGTGCTGTGCTTTTGTTTGTAATGAGTCCTGACATGTGTTGTGCTATATAAAAACTACGAGGCAAGAAGGTGTGAGGATGGGTTGGAGGCTGATGGTTATAAATTGTGAGGTATTAAACAAAACTCAGTAAAATGGTTCAAAATTTTCACTGCAAAAAAAAAAAACTGCATAATATAAGATATAAGATTTTATACAGGTACAATTTAGTTCTCTAAAGTCAAAGAGAGTTTACATGTATTACTTTATATGTAACACAGTGGTCATAAAACGTTTTCTTTTCCATAATGAAATTTGCACGAATAGGGACAGTTAATACAGCCGTATTTCACAGAGAGAACAGGCGCCACTACACCTTCAATTATTATTTCAAACAGATTTCAAATTTCAGTTTGTGAATTAAATTTGGAAGTGTTCAGCAGAGACCAAAGGTCCTCTTTTCCCTGGACAAGTGCTTTTTATGGGACCTAAAAAATGGGTGTTCAAGTATTCAAGGGGTCAGAGAGTTGAGAGCTGAATTGGGACACACTCACACCGCTTCAGCACTGTAGGTCCACCATCCACCGTGGTGCAGCTCAGTGTTTTACTGGAGCCTCGAACAGAAATGTGTTGAACATTGTTGAGGTAATATTTATCATAGCCTCTTCTTTATGTTTGGAGAACGTTTCTGTGACCCAGCCTTTTTTTTCTACTATAAATTTAACAAACAGAAAGTCATCTTGTCTGTCCCTATAATGACACGAATACATGGACACGTCTCACCGTTACTGACTTTCTGACGAGTAAATTTCTTTGGTTAAGGTGCTTGGTTTTAGAAATGTTCATAAACAAGTAATAAACTAATTTAATAGTTTATTGTTTGTTATTATTGTAAACAAAGTCATTGATATGAAGCACTAAAACTTCTCAAGACCTTCCAATGACAAGGGGATGTATTTTGGGCTTTTCCTGTTTATGAAATGCCAGAAACACCTCTGTGACAATGGCTATATGGCTGATGGTGGCCAGACTAAACTAGGGTTGTCTAGTTTCTCTTTGCTCTTGTTTGGTAAATACACCCAAAATTTGAATGTGATGCCTGCAACACACTCCATAAAATGACAGAGACATGAATAGCACTGAGTTACATTGCATTTCTTTTGATTACATTTTTTAAATTTTTGAAACTGAGGATACTTTTTGTTTTATTTTTGAGAGAAATTGGAATTTTGCCTATTCTTGCTTGTTGCAAACTTTATTGTCTGTACAGTCCACTATTGCTGTTTTTTATTTTTTATTATCCTCTTCATAGTGCACCATAGGAGACAGGATCAGGCGTGCAAGCAGGTCAGGCAACACACATACTGCTTTACAAAGCCATGCTGTTGTTGTATGTGAAGAATGAGGACTGGCATAGTCTTACCAATGTACCACTGATTCTTTAAGAAAGAGATTACTGTAATGGCAGCTTATGTCGCTCTAAAATCCAACTATATGCCTCAACATCAACAGTTTCTCCAAACATACGTAAGACACATACATGCAATGGTCACTGATGCATTTATGCTACATGTACAGTATAACATTCATCTGCTTATAGTGTAACAATTAAAAACGATGTAACCTGAATATTTAAAAAAAAAATGTCACCATTATTTTGCACCTTTCCCTTCTTTGGGTGTGTTGCAGGCATCAAATTCTAAATTTGTTTATATTTGCAAAATACTATCTGGTTGGTAAGGGGAAATATATTCTTTGCGTGTTTGTGAGTAAAACAATGGTTCAAGAGAAACAAATCACAGATTTATGTTTTTACTGCATTTTATACAATGTCTCAACTATTCCAGAAATTGTGTTTATAGAAAGCATGGAGTTGAAACAGGATCTATGAAATCAATGCAAATTTGAGTGTGGTAAAAGTATGTTAGCATGGTTGGTGTGTTACAGTGGTAACGCCATTGGCTCCTTGTAAGGCACTCTGGATAGATCATCTGCCATAAATGTAAATATACTGTTCCTTAATTGAAGTTACATAAGACTCACAGAGAGTGTGCAAGATACAATTTATTTTTAAGTTTTGCTAACAGTGTGTGTCCGAATGTATCCAGGTGCCCTGCTAATTAGTAGTAGAAATACACTGGAAGTAGATGTAGAATAAGCTAGCAGCCATAGGACCTGAACATTAGAACATAAAAACATAAATACATAAAAAACAAAATACAGTGACCATATGTAGGATTGGCCCTGGACATTACTTGGATGGGAGACCTACAAAATAATCTTGGGTGTCTGCTGGAAGTATTGTTGCTGCACATGGGGCATTTTGCGAGTAGGGCTATGCCCAGACACCTCCCCTCAGCCCCTTTTATACCATGTAAACACATGTAATGTCTATGTCAGACAAACATGCTCCCATCTGTTTTTTATTTGTTCTATATTCTTTTATTTTACACAGTTCTATATAGAAATATTACAAATGTTCACCCCTCATTCTGGAGAAGAGAATGTAATGTATGTTTATCCTTTAATGTAAACCTGTATCTGTGGTCTGTATGCATCCCAATGCCTGAGTGCAGTTATGGGGACACTGTACTGAGCAAATATGAACAACATTTTTTATTTATACATTTTGTTTAATGGGATGGTCTGATTCTGCTGTGTGGGCAGATGATTCTCCTGGATGGACAATATCTGATAACTGATGTACAGTGAGTATACGGGCACAGATTGACTGCCATCGCATCATCGAGGTGGACGCTACACAATGATGGTGGTTGAGGCAACTCCCTAATTAAAGCGCATTGTGTGTCTAGAAAAGAGCTACATACAGCAATCAGGCATATCATTATGACCACCTTCTTGTTTCTAACCAAACTGTCTATATTTTCTCAGCTGCACTGTCTGTACAGGAGTGCTTTGTTCTACAATTACAGACTGTAGTCCATCTATTGCACGTCATACTTCATTTGCCCCCTTTCACTCTGTTTTTTAATGGTCATGGCCGCCACAGGACCACTACAGAGCAAATATTATTTGGATGGTGAATCATTCTCAGCGCTGCAGTGACACTGATGTGGTGCTGGTGTGTCAGTGTGTGTTGTGTTGGTAGGCGTGAATGAGACATAGAAGTGCTGCTGGAGTTTTTAAACCCTGTATTCACTCACTGTCAACCCTTTTAGACACATCTACATTGTTGGTCCACCTTGTAAATGTAAAGTTAGAGATGGTAAAACATTTTTTTTGTGATTTTCCATTGAAATAAGGATATAGTCCAGCATCCTCTAGTCCTTCATTAGTGGTTATTTAACACTGCCCACAGGACTCTATTGGCGGGATATTTTTGGCTAGTGCACTATTCTCAGTCCAAAACCTCTAGCAGTACATTTGTTTTCATCCATTCTTTTCTGAGGGTTAAATTGAGATGCAAATAATGGTCATGTAACTGAACACACTGGATAATGATGTCCATGATTTTTAAAAAATGTATAATTATTATTATTTCTCCCGATTTTCCCATCTTGTATTAGTAGACATTCTAATCTTATTTTATATGCATTCACAGATCAGCACGTCAGAGAACAAAAAATAGGTTCAACCATCCTTTCATAAGAATCAAGCAAAGCACATGAGTCACTACACAGTTCACCGTCTGATAAAGAAATGGAAGTGGGTGGGGGCTAAGGGCAGGGACAGGAAAATAAAATGAGGATGAAAATATAAGGAGGGGAAAGAAAATAGTGACTGAGAAATGGAGTACACAAAAGAGGAAAACAGAAAGAGAGAAATATAGGGGGAAGAGAGCGAAAAAGGGTAGGGGGAGGAAGGGTGTGAATGTCAGTGGTCATTGCTTCGTGGAAAGCAGTGGTTGTCCCATTTTCTGTTATTTCTGAGTGACTGTGGAGTTTGGGGAAATCTGTAGCTAAACGCTATGACGCTCTGTACGCTGGAGTTTGTTGATTTTTTAAACCACGCGGGATTTGAACTCCACGCTGTTAAGACGGCGTGCGTGTTGTGAGCCTCTCCTGCTCTTCACACGCACACTCCGTGGTTACAGGTGGTCTGCGGGGCTCAGCTCAGCTGTTTGGATGTTTTCTGTATTTTGTCGACAAAAACTCGCGCTGTGATCCGCGCTCAAGAGACTCAGTTCTCCCCAAACCGCGAGCGTGTGTGGAGCCGTGCTGAGAAACACTATTGCTCAGGTAACACTCAGTCTTTTGCTGTGTTCAGTTTCTGTGTGTAGCTTTGAAAGGAGCTAACAGTCTCCTGGCAATGTATTTCTCAGATCGCCTACACTAAATTGAGTTAAAGTGCTTAAAATGTAAAAGTAAATACAACTAAACACAGTGTCTAATTCATTCATAGTTTACATCTTCTCTGAAGAGATATTAATTCGCTTGCTTAAGGACGTGGGATTATTAAAGCCTGAAAGGTCTTCGAAATGTGCTTCCATTGTGTATTTTATACGTACAGTTGTGTAAAAAATAGTAGGTAAGCTAAATGTAGCGTATCAGGAGATGCTGCCTGCATAAGTATAAGCAGGAGCTATGCACAGCCCAAATACCTTTATTAAAGATATTATACTATTACTACGTTGATAAGAAATTGTTTTGTAGTTTATTAAATTTAATTCGTTGTGTACAGTTTTGGAACACTCAAGTAAATAATAACAGTGAACTATGATTGTGTAATGCATCGGAGAAAAACATATTTAACACGAAAAACACATGGAATCTTTATTTATTTATTTATTTATTTATTTATTTAGTCTGAACATGCGCAGAGCGGCAAAGTAGCACATTTCGACAAGGTAGCACGACTGGTCAGAACACCTGTTCAGCGCTTCTGGAAAGAGTGGAGTAAAGAGGACTGGGTTAACGGCTCACTTTATACACAGAGCTTGGCGTGTTTAATCGTACTCCTGTTTACAGTTAAAACTAAAGCTACAGAGGAACAATTTTCCATTTATTATTTTGCTTTTTTGATAACTAAGTGATACGCGAGTGGGAGAAACCTTTTTCAAGGACCTCTTGATAAGTTATAGGTCGTCAGTTCCAAACAAGTTAAAAGCAATAAACAAATTAAAACTCACTCTGTTTTTAAAGACCACCTTTAAAAAAAAGGGGAAAATCATGTATTACTTTATAGACATGTTTGTGATTAATATGCTAGATCTATCATAGTTAAAGCCATGGTGGAGCATTCTGCTTTCAAACTGCTGTGTTCCAAAGCCAGTCTAGAACGAGCAGATTTAGACATCAAGGTTTCATATGTTATAAACTGAAGGAGCCAATGCCATCAACTTTAAAGTTGCAGGAGGGTAAGTAGAGCTAGAGGATGGGGCTAATAGCATATTCACAGATTCTCATGTAGCCTACTGAATGAAGGTGACTGTGTAGAGTTACACCTTGTAATGCATGACAGGAGGGGATATTTTTCCTCAATAACCATTTTATGGATGGTGCTTTTTAAACTTGTAAGATATGTAAAAAGTGTAATACATACTGTAAAGAGATATTGGTCAGGGTTCTTCAAACTGCTTAAAAGTATTTAACTTTCAGAAATCTCTGTAACATACATTGCAAACACAAATAATTTTTGGTACCATACCATTTAGACTGAAAATGACTCCTCATGTTGCTGCATGTTTGTGTTCAATCAAATTTGGGCTCCTAACTTGTCCCTGTCTCAGTCTTATAGTGAATGTCTTAGAGAGTTGGAATTCTAGTTTAATAAACATTTAGAAATTTTCCATATTATTTTTATTCAAAAATATTTGCTCCTTTAAAACTGCAGGGATCATTCAGACATGAGTGGCCGAAAGCGTTGCTTGCATGGATTGCTGATCTACCTTTTGCTCTTGGTGGCCTGGCAGACTCGGTGAGTGCAGTTGTTTTTGTGTTTAATTTTAAGGTAAATAGCAGATAATACTACTTGATTTTCTGTTTTCAATGTCACTTGCCCTTATCAGTAAATAGCCTTAAGTAGAAAAAGGTCTTGACACAATGTCAGATTTGATAAGAGCACATCAGATATGTTGATGTTTCAAACTGGACATTTTCTTTGAGAGAGCCTAGAATTCATCCATGAATTATGATCAGAAAATATTTATCGATATAAAATGAACACTGAAGGATTTTCTCTTGGATAAAACTGATATGATCTGAAGACAGAGAATGCACTGGTCTGCACAGGTTTCAGTCTAGCTTGTCTAATTTATAATCAAATCAGTTCTAAACCATTTTCCTTTTTTTTTGCTACTGTGTGTTGCAAGTGTAATTCAGTAGTCTTCCCAGCTGTTGAAAGGCTTCTTATTTTTTAGACATGACGACATTGCAGCATTGATGCATGTGTCATAGACATCCCTAACAGTTTGTTTCTGTCTTGACTACACTTGAAGAACTAGAGTGGAAGTGTCTGCAACAGATGCATTCAAAAACAACATCACCCTTTTTACACGGATTCTGGACCGACTGTTGGATGGCTATGACAACAGGCTGAGACCAGGTCTTGGAGGTCAGTGACATTTAAATTTGAGTTAATCAGGATGCCCATTAACAGAGTTCTACAATATCTTTTTATCATAGGAATGCTTAAACCTCACATATAGAGTGACAGAGTTATAGCTGAAGAAAATGTTTGCAAAGTAAAAATGTTTCTTGCAACAAATTATGAGACATATTATTTTTTCTTGAGATGGGTTAATGTTATCCAGTAAGCTATCCATTTCAGTGAGCTAAAAATGATTTAAATGTTCAGCATAGTAACTACACATGTCAATTCATACAAGAGCGAATAAATAGCATTCTACATTATTGCTTATAGTATAGTTGTCATCTGTAATATCAGATGTATGCAATTAAACACATTTCCCTTTCTAATTATGTTAACTGACTATATATCATACACATTCTCATGTATTTATTGTATAAATTCTTTGTAAGGTCAAAATTCTTTAGCAAAATTTTAAGATTTCAGTATCTTGGCAGTTTTGAAGTTGTATATTTGTATTGTATGTTGGTGTGTGGAACAAGAGTTAACAAAAGGCAATAATGAGGTTTGATAGCCTTTAGCTCCCTTGGATAAACATTTCTAATTGAAGCTTGAGCAAGGCTAACCCTCTGTTACTCATCCAAGGATGTTTTGTTATTCATTTTGGTCCAAAAGTTGTGTGTGGCACAGTAACGATAAGGCTAAGACTTCCTCTGGTGTAGTTTTTTGTTATTACTCCACAGTTGGTTTACTGTATATCATTACACAAAAACAAATCTGGATGTAAAATATACAAGATTCCAGAAATTATTTGGATTTAAAAATCATGCAGTCAATAATCAGCCTTACTGAAAATATTTTATCATCTTACAAAGCACAAGAACAACAAAGTACAACTGGAAACCTGTAACTTTGTTAATGAAAGGCTCAGAGGAGCATCTCTGTGTGAGCAGGCAGTATTTATCAGAGAAATAAAGACATTTCCAAACAGGGTATTTATGAACTTTATTGTGCAATTGTCAAAGATGGCACTTAGTTCATTAATTATTTACAATCAGAAATCAAACTAAATACACGTTATTCATTTCTCATCAGAAAAAATTAGAAAACATAAGAAAATACTCACAAACACCAATAATTAAATTTAATATTTTATTCTAATTAGATTTACTTTCTAATGTTTTGTGTGTTCAGGGAATTGTTCTAGCACATTTATAAAATAAAAAATAAAAAAATATATCTTGTAAATTACCTTATTATAACAGTGAAGTAGTTTAAAGTTTAAAGTGTCTTCACACAATTGAAGGATGGAGAGAAACCAGTGTAGATTTGTTTCAGATCTAGAAGAATTGGAGCCTGAAATAATTATTTAAATCAATTTTATTTCCATTTCATATATAAATTAAGGATGGTCTCGGTGTGACTGTGTGTGAAGTTTCACATGCATGTTTGTATTTATTTTCACTTTTCATTTTTTGATTTTTAACATCTATCCTATGTGTCATGTTCAAATAAAACAAACTGTATGAAATTAACAGAATAAAATCTGAAAGCTCATATTAATAGTGTATCTAACCCTGACTTTTCTGTGTAGCTTCATGATAATTACTGATAACTGTTTATGTCTGTGAGTAGGTGTAGATGCATAATTACTAACAGATCTGTCAATCAGAGCTTGGAAACATGCAAATATTTTGTATTAGTGAACTGGGCAACTAATCATACATGAAATGAACTTGTGATTTGGTTATTAGTTAATTATGAAAGCCATTTGAGGGAGAAGTACTTTGGCTAATAGCAAAATCTTCTCATCAGTGGTGATTGCAATCACTGTAGGACTCCTAAATAATTGTGAATATATTTTATATATATCTATTATATATATAAAGCAGAGATACAAATACAGGCTTGCACTTGCATGCATGCGCCCATACACACACACACACACACACACACACACACACACACACACACACAGACACACACAAACACACACACATCCTCTAATCAATGCAGAGGTAGATGGATGAATGGGTCTGAATCATGGATGAATCATTGCTTTGTGGCTTTTGGTCTGAGCTAATAATGACACAGCACAGCTTTGCTTCTGGGTTTTCTGGCTTCCCACTCACACTGATAATACAGTCACAACAACAACGTGTCTTTATTTTGCTTTTGTTTTGTAGATCGAGTGACAGAGGTAAAGACTGATATCTACGTAACCAGTTTTGGGCCAGTATCAGATGCAGACATGGTAAAAAGATTTTTCATATTTTGGAGGAAAAAGAGTAACACATGAAAACCACATACGTTTCATGTCTTTCAGAATTGAAAAAACTAAACTTTAGTATCAATTCCTGAATTATACAATTAGAAAGGATGCATATTGTCACTGTCCAAACATGTATCTCCATTTCTGTGGATTTTTAGTTTACTACATTTGAACACAGTAGCTTCATTTCACCTTCAGCTGCAGCACCTTCACACCGTGAAGAATGATGAATGAACCAATAGAAATGCTCCAGAATTACTTTGAACAAAATCTTTTACATTGACTTCCATTAAAACTTAAGAAGGATTTCCCCCTTATCTTTAAAGTTGCCATTTTGGGAGATAGATATTTTTAATTGGACAGCGAAAATAATTAAAGCACAGTTGTGTGTGAGGTGCTGGAAGTGGACATTTTTACTAAGAATGCACAAGCAATTTTAAATTAATAATTATTTGGTCCAAATATGCAATTAGCAGTAATTAATAGTTTAATTGTGGGTGAATTATGTTGCACTTATGGGGTAAACAATGAGAGCCAGGTAAAACACTTGCTCTGTAATTGTGCTGCTACACCTGTAGTAGTATAGTCATGCATGTGTCATTGTGGTAGACAGCCAAAGGTATGTCTTTTGAAGCTGATGTTTCATTGGAAAATCTAAAATAACAGTTTGAATCATAGTGAAAAATAAATAAATAAAAAATATATAGATACAGGAGGTCCACGGGTTACAACAGTCCCGAGTTACGATGTTTCGTGGTTACGACACAACTTCATTTACTGTATAACATTTACTGTATAAAGCGTTGTTTCGAGTTAAGTGGTTTTGCATCGTAAACGTCGTAACGTGAACTTTGTGTTTGGTGTGCGCAGCAGAAGAATACACAGTTACGCGGCTCGGGACCGAGGAGGACGGCATCACCCCAGTCGCATTGTACGCCACTTTAGCTTGCTGCTACGTCATTCTCTCCAACGTGTGCACGTGTGTTTGATTTTGTGAACTTTTTGCCCTTCATTATGGCTCCCAAGCGTAAGGCAGACTCTTCTATGTCCGAAAATCGGTTTACAACGCGACGTAGGAACGGATCAACGTTGTAAGTCGAGGACCCCCTGTGTATATATATATTTGTACATTTTTTTGTACACACGTACATACTATATATATATATATATTTATACGGAATTGGCCAGAAATAATTTTTTCATCAATGCCTCCTTAGTATTTCCTGAACACAATGGATTGTTGAGTAATCAAAGCAGCACTTAATTTATGATGGAAGAAAAATAATGGAATGACACAGCTACAGGGATCTGGAGGTTGTGGGTTCGAGTCCCTCTCCGGGTGACTGAACGTGAGGAGATGGTGTGTTCTCCCTATCTCCGCATGGGTTTCCTCCAGGTGCTCCAGTTTCCTCCCACGGTTGGTGGGTGGATTTGCTCCTTAAAAATGTCCATAGGTGTGAATGTGTTAGTGTGTGTGTTGCCCTATCAAGGACTGGTGCCCCCTCCAGGGTGTGTTCCTGCCTTGCGCCCAGTGATTCCGGGTAGGCTCTGGACCCACCGCAACCCTGAATTGGATAAGCGGTTTCAGACAATGAATGAATTAATTAACTTTAGACAGCTGGTCTGTAGGCAAATTGATGCTTTAATAAAAATGACTCCTTAGGTAGTGAAATTTGAATGACTTTTTAAATATTCCTGTGGTTTTGGAATAATATCGTTAATACTATAAATGTATTATTTTTTTATACTAACTATACCAATTTTCTGTTCAGGTCTTGTTTTGTTATATGTTTTTGTCTGTCATTCATTTATGCCTCTTGGCTTACTCTCTGTTTTTGTTGTCTGTTCATAGGGCTGGTATCTGCTACAAGCTTGAAAGCTTTTCTCAGTAACCATTTTCACTCTGCTTCACACTCTCCCAGCTCTCAAATATTTAGAATAAAGCACAAGAGAGGTTCCTATGAAAACTAGGTGCCCTGTGTATTATTCATTTGCTCTTTTTCCTCTCTGCCTATGTTCACTGACCTCCATCAATGCTCTCACACAGATTGTACAGTGGCCTGTGAGCTCCAGGACATCCATAATCCCTGTTTCTGTCGGTGTTGTGCTGTACGACAGCTGTACAGTTTTCTTTCTGTGCATTTAATGCTCTGAACTTTTAAATGTTTCACTTGTACAAAATAACAATACTATGCTGAATCTACATTTCAAGAGAGAAGGAATCTGATAAACAAAGGAAGGATGACTAATGCTACATTCCATTTACCTTCTAAGTTGGATGTTGGAGCTGGGAATATTACACCTGAGTTGACTGCATTCCTGTTAAACATTCAGAAAGCCCTGTGTCCTAGTAGGTTTTTATTGTTATCTTGGATCTTGAGCTAAGGGCTGGTGAGGGTACCCCAACATTCCTAGTAGGGAATGCAACTTGTAGGGGTGTTTCCTGAGTTAATATGGAACACAACATAAATGTCTCTATCCTATGACACGCTTCGTATTAAACAAGATTTATTATCATCAGCATTTTCTTTGCCGCTTAATCCATTTCAGGGTCAAGGTGGCAACAAGGCAAGTAAAGACACCCAGGCATTTCTTTCCCCTGCATCTTCCACCAGGTCCTCCTGGGGGATCCCCAGGCATTCCCAGGCCAGTTGGGAGATATAATCCCTCCAGCGTGTCCTAGGTCTACCCTGGGGCCTCCTTCCAGTTGGACATGCCTTATATACCTCCAGTGGGAGGCATCCTTATCAGATGCTCGAACCACCTCAGCTGACTTCTGTCAATGTGATGGAGCAGCGACTCTACTCTGAGCACCTCCCTTATCACTGAGCTCCTCACACAATCACAGAGAGTTTGCCCAGCAACCAGCCGGAGAAAAATCATTTTGTCCGCTTGTATCCGCAATCTCGTTCTTTCTGTCATTACCCTGGTATATTTTGCTTACTTTGCTCTATGACTCAGCTTTCTCTTCACCACTATGGTCTGGTACAGTGACAGTATTACTGCAGACGCTGCCCTAACCTATGTTCAACCTCACGATACCTCTTCTCATCACTTGTAAACCACTCTTCACTTGTAAAGTTCCTGAGATACTAGAACTCCTTCACTTGTGGGTAGGTTCTCATCCCCTACATGCCACCTGTTTCTTGGAGATAACCATGGCCTCAGACTTGGAGGTGCTGATCTGCATACCGACCGCTTCACACTTGGCTGCAAACTGCTCAAGTGAATGGTGGAGGCCTCCATGAGAGGAAGCAAGAAGTACAACATCATCCGCAAATAGCAGAGATGCCACCTCCTGAGCCCCCCGGTCATAAGCCCTCCTTTTCCAGGCTATGTCTCGCCACCCTGTCCATGAATATCAGGAACAGGAGTAGAGATACATCAAGGCTCGCTGAAGCCACCCAGGCACCCCATACTCCCTGAGCACCTCCCACAGAATCTCTCTGGAACACAGTCATACGCCTTCTCCAAATCCACAAAGCATGTGTAGAGTGGAGTAGCAAACTCCCATGCCCCCTCAATCATTTGTGATAAAGTAAAGAGTTGGTCCATAGTTCCACGGCCAGGACTGAGAGTCTGAGCAGTGTGATGCCCCAATAATTGGCATACATTCTCCGGTCCCCTTTTTAAAAAATGGCAACCACCTCCCCAGTTTGCCAATCCAAAGGCACTATTCCTGAGATCCATGCATGGAAATGGAACCCCAGACATTTCTGGCTTTGCCTCCTGTACAGGAGGCATGTCTCTCGAATTAAGGAGTTCCTCAAAGTGCTCCCACCAATACCCAACAATATGCTTAGTCGAGCTCAGAGTTTCACAATCCTTACTGAGCACAGCTTGGACAGTGTCCCCCCTCCCTCTTCTGATCCGTTGGAGAGTTTTCCAGAAGCTCTTTGAGGCCATACAGAAGTCATTCTCTATGGCCTCTCCAAACTCCTCCCACACTCTAGATTTTGCTTCTGCAACTGCCACAGCTGCAGCCTTTTTCGCCTGCTGGTACCCATCCGCAGAATCAGAAGTTCCTTGAGCTAGCCAAGTTCAAAACATATGGCCTCAGATCACAACCACAAGTCGATCATTGACCCAAGGTGCTTTGGTACCAAGTACACTTGTGTTCTAACATGGTGTTTGTTATAGACAAACTGTGCAAACTACCACAGAAGTACAATAATATCACAACACTCTGGTTCAGATCAGTTCCTCCCAATCACTCCTCTCCAAAATTTAACTTCTGAAAAACTCTACTGAAAAAAATTATTTATTCAGATCTGACAAGTGGAGTGGAGCTTGATTTTCTCCTTTCTCTCTAAGAAAAGCACTGTTTATCTGATAGTAATAGACATTTTAACTCCAGTTTTGGGAACACGTGCTCTTCATTTATATATTCAGACATTTTCCTTCCTTATTCCTGTAAATTATCGTGCTTGTTAGTGTAACACTTGTCTTACTTGTCTTCTGGCTGGGCCCTAAAAAGCTTTCAAAATTTCCAACTTATGGGCAACCCCACATATGTGAGTGTGACATATCAGTAGGCTGGGCTAGGTAGTTTTTAAAGAGGTTGATGATGGTTTTTATTCACACCTTTCTTTCTTCCAGAGTGACAGTGCATGATAAATTTACAGCTACATCTACAACACCTGTGGACTAAAAGGGAGAATCAACTGGCTGAAAAAGAAAATAAAAAATGCTCAGAAATTTTGAAGTGTGCTTCTCATTGCTGAATACAATGCAAGGATTCACACTTTGTTTCATTCTTTTAATGATCTCCTACCTTTGTGCTCTGGAGTCCCTGAAGCTTTTAATGAAATGTCTATGGCTCATTAGTTCAGGGTTGACTGCATTCCACAGATCTCTCAGAAATCTTCAGAGACTGTTTATATGTTGTGGCAGTTGGGAATTGACAAACGACTTCTCCCTGAACACCTCTCTTTGTGTTGCACACTCTATGTTTCTGTGGTAACTTTATGGTTTCCTCAGCCCTAGGGGTTGATGGGGAACTTGGGCCTCAAGGGATTGTAGTATAGCTAATGATGAGGAGTGTTTTTGACACTTTAGCACTCAGGACAAGGGACATGTTGCACATACATTAATAAACAAATACAATTAATAAAGTAAAACACTTTTTCCACTTTATTTTATTCTGACATCCTACCATTATAGATGCTTGGAAAGCAATGGCAACCATAATATATTAAGTCTATATAAATTTGATTTTGTCAGTAAGGATTTACCTTAAGTCAGACAAGAACATTCTAAATTTCAAGGCGTAACAGTCAAGAACAACAGATGCTCCAGACCGTTATTTCTTTTACCAATACCGTTTTACCAATTGTGTCATTCATAAAAGGCAGTGTGCTTGATAATTAACTGCATATGTATGCTTAAGTGCTTAAGTAGCAGTAAAAGTATTGTTAAAGTATACTCGAGATTACTGATCCATCAAACATTTACATGAGTACATAACTGAATAACTCTAACTAGTTACTTCACACCCCTGGCTTTTAATCACACCTGAGATGAGATTGTTTCTTAGTTTTCTAACTGAAACTGATCCAAATAGGATTCCAAAGAAATCACAGATTGGTTCAGTCTGTAGGTTTTTCTTCCTTCCAAAAAGCTATGAATAAAATCAGCTGAACTGTGTGGAGGGAGCACTAATGCATTTAATCTTCAAGCAGCTCTAACTTGTTGTTTACTAATTTGCATATTGCTCTGAGCTGTCCTCTGGCTGTGTGTGGTATGTTAATCAGGAGTACACAGTTGACGTGTTCTTTCGTCAGCGATGGACAGATGAGAGGCTGAAGTTCCGTGGGCCTATGAACATCCTGCGCCTCAATAACCTGATGGCTAGCAAGATTTGGACCCCCGACACCTTCTTCCACAATGGCAAGAAATCTGTGGCTCACAACATGACCATGCCCAACAAACTATTGCGGATCATGGAGAATGGAACACTACTCTACACTATGAGGTTCACAACCTGTATTTTAAACATGCTCTGTAATTTTAGCTGTGGAAACGTTAAGCATCTGAATGAGCATTTGTCACTGATGTAACAAAATTTTTGTAATCCTGAAAATGAAACTTTATAGAATGAAAAAAAATGTTATTAACTTAGATGGTTAACACAGCTACATGACCACTACATAAGCCTTTCATAACAACTGCTATAAATGTACAAATACATGCATGAAATATACATCATGCCAGCTGACATTTGTTGGAATGCATCCTCATACATTTTATGGGGAATTGTTTATGTCTATATGCTATAGGCTTACTGTACAGGCAGAGTGTCCAATGCATCTAGAGGACTTCCCCATGGATTCTCACTCTTGTCCACTGAAATTTGGCAGCTGTGAGTCTCTTTTGCTTTATTCCAAAACACTAAAGTTAGCACAGAAATGGAATCATTCATATTCTCACTTTCAGTTACTGCTGCTTCTGACCTTAACATATGCAATACCTTAGACACATGAGCAAGGTAGAATGTGAAGCATGTGCATCCCAATCATTTTTAGAAAAGAAGCAGACAGACACTTATTTCCCAACTTTTCATTTAAATAAATATTTGACTTAAAAAACTAATTAACACAAAATATTAAAAAATGTAGCTGTATGTTAAAGTTTTATTGACTACATATATATTAAAAGAGCATAGCATGAAAAAGACAGGGCACAACACAGAACAGTAGGTTCTTTTGGAGTAGGTTGCCAGTTATTATCTAACTTTGTTTAGATTATGACTGATTGATCAAAATCAATATTCTGTCTTCACTGTAAAAAGTGGGACTGGGGTCAATTAATATTTAGTTAAAAACTAATAGTAACTTGCACTTAATAAAAAGACTTCATGTAGTTTGAAATAAAATTGAGCTAAATTCAACAAATTTGAACAAAGTTTTAATTGCAATTGACACAATTTTGGCTAAATAAAATTAGTTGGTATATGTTGAATAGAATTTATTCATATTTTATGAGTAACACCAAAGATCCAGAAAATGTAATAGATTTTACTCATTGGGAGGTCTTTAATTTTAATCATCATACACTTCCGCCCAACGCATTTTGAAACTCGTGGAAACCAGCATTATTGGGTTCTGAACGTCCTCGGACTTCCCAAAGTGAACAGCTTTTAAATTATTAACAGCAAAAGAACAATTTTTATCTAAACTTGTGTATTTTGTTTGAGGCGCTTTTAAATGTGGGGACACGCAGTTCTAAAAGCTCCGCATTTTTTAATGTGGATCGGTGTGTTTGAGGGGGACAACGACAGTAGTTTGTATGTTTAACTTGTCTGTACGTTTTTAATTCACTGATTGAATTACCAGAGACACTCATTTGTAACTCGAGGTGTTTAGTTTGTAGCACTGTCGCTAATGCAGTTAGCCGTCTCCGGAGTTTGGAGGCATTTCCACCTTAAGAGATCCGAAACCGCAAAACCATGGAGCAGGAATAGAGTAATACTCATTTCTGTTCGTTGTTTTCAACGTTATTTTCTCTGTCTAAAACAACACCAGATGCCTCTGCTATGAGCAGGGAGAGAGAGACCTAGGTAAAGGACTGAGGCGGTTTATTTACAAACACTGGTGCTTCGTAAAGACCGCTTTCGAGCACAGACTGGAGAGTTAGCTGATGGTGAGGAACAACGTTTGATTAAAAAACAAAGTGTTTTTGTGATTACAATCCTGAATTACGGTTTTAAGAAGCGGATGTTGTGCTTTCTGTAGTTTGCATGTTGTTTCATGTGTCTGTTGACGGTATAATGAAGCCATGACAGGACGCTCAGTCTCTGGTTTAAATGATTTGACTGTACAGCAAGGTTATGTCTGTTTATATTTCATGTACATAATGTATTTCAAATACAAGATATCATATTTTGTTAACAATTATACCCAGTCAATCTAATTAGGACTCAGGATGCACCTGCAGATAGATGAATAGAAAAGACCAACACTAAAACATTACACTTGCTTATGAAGTTAAAACTAATATTCATCTATTTGCAGGTGAATGCTGAATCCTAATTAAATTGATCTGGTGTAAGATGAGTGCAGTCTCAAAACATTGTTGAGATTTAAGTGCACCAACATGTTTTGAGCTTGCATCACATCCCCAAAATATATTCTGCCTGTGATCCTTGGTGTAGTTGTATCAATTTTCAATTTTTGTATGTATAAATATTGCAAGAGTTGAATAATTGTTTATCTGGTATTATTTTCATGCATATTGACTTGTTGACTCGAACATGGCACAAAAAGGACATATTTCGTAGATTTAACATAAAAAAAATTATGGCAACAAATTGACACTTGATATTATTGAATAGATGTAAAGTTACTATAATTAGTAAATAGAAACAAGCTTTCTCCAGAAACCTAGTACAGGCTACTCAATTTTTGCCAGATATTTAGTAAATGTAAATCAATACTTGCAAGATATTTAGTAAATATTAAGTTTACTCAGATAAATAGTCCTTTCCTTGTGAAATTAAGTTGTACTTACTCAATATTTTTGAGCTATATTAATTCATATTTAGGCATGTTATTACTAAATCCAACACATTTTAACTGTGCATTTTATTGACGTTTACACAATTTTCTTGCTTAAATTTAGTTAATTTATTAAATAAATGTTACTTAAAAGTTGGAAAATTAGGATCTACTCAATAATATTACGTGTCACTTTGTTGCCATAATTTTTTTTAAGTAAGTAATGGGTCACATTTTTTACAGTGTTGAATGGATCAAACTAATGTTTTTTGTTTTTTTTTTGCGCTACTTTCAATACACCAGTACATATCCACAAAGTTAAGAATAATAAATATACAGCTGGACTTGATAGCAGCTGATGAATGTTTGATAAAATGCACACATTTTAGAATTAGATAAGGACAGCTAATATTCCTATAACAGTTCATCTATTCTGATATATAAAACTTTGTTCAGTTGTTTGTTTTCTTCAGATTGAAGTGTCTTGCCTTGTCTCCTGCTGCTGCTCTGTGTAGATGCGTACACTCTGACAGAGGTGACGTATGTCTGGACACGAAATGCCACTTCCTCAGTAGAAGTGGCACAAGATGGATCAAGGCTGAACCAGTATGATTTACGTGGGCAAACTGTTGGCAATGAAACCATCAAATCTAGCACTGGTGAGATACACTGGAAAAATATATATTTGGGCAAGTTAAATCATTTTTAACTCTAAAATGTATCCTTTGGAAATTTCATTTGAACACTCATCATTATTTACAGTGAAGCTGCTGCTCACAAGCAAGTCAAATTATTCATGCTATTTGCAGATTGCTTAATTTATTCTTTTTCCCTTTTTTTTTACTGGTCATGAAGTTTATAGTTTCAAAATCTGCTCTGTAAGATGTTTGCTCTGGAAAATATTTGCTCTGCTTCTGAGGTGGTTTGCACTGCTCCTGCAATAACTGAACTAATTTGAATCTCTGAATTCTAAGGCACTGCAGATTCCTGTGGCTGTAAAACTTACTGATGATGCTAGGTCTGTTCAGCTAACAGCACCAATGTCAACAACATAGAAATTATGTGCAAGAGAGAAGGGTCAAACCACGATACAAAATCACATGCAATACACAAATTGAATCCTGTGTCTGTTCAATATAGAACAAGTCTTTTAGCCAAATTTTACAGGTCAGCTTATTTGGATTGAGCTAAACAATGCCACCGATTAGACTCTGATGTGAGCATTGTTTAGAGGGAGAATTCCTTGTTATTCATCCTTGGTATAGTCACATTCTATAATTTACTCATTTTTATATATAACCGCTATGCTTTGTGCTATGTGTTACTAATTCGGAATTTTAGAAACCATGGAAATTTAGAAACCATTGTGACTCTTGGATTGATGAGCCAAAAAATGGGTTGCAGAGAAAAATAATAATAACCTGATTTGTAACAGGGTGTGGAACAGTAGTATCACTGTCACACAGCTCCAGGGTCCTGTGGACCTGTGGACTCCTGTGAGGAGTTTGGTGTGTTTTCCCCCTGTCCACAGGGGGTGCTTCTGTTTCCTTCTGTTTCCTCCCATGGTCCAAAAACACACATTGGTAGGTGGATTGGCTTCTCAAGTGTCCAAATATGTCAGTCTGTGAGTGAATGTGAGAATCCTGTGAAGGATTGACACACCCTTCAGGGTGTGTCCCCTGCCTTGTGTCCAATGATGATTCCAGGTGAACTGCGGACCCACCATGACCCTGAGCTGGGTAAGCAGTTACAGACAATTTTTACAGGGCAGCATGGTGGTGCAACAGGTGCTGTCGCTGTCACACATTCCCAGGCTCCTGGGGTTATGGATTTGAGCCCTGTCTCTGGGTGACTGTCTGTGAGGAGTTTGGTGTGTTCTCCCGGTGTTCATGTGGGTTTCCTCCGGGTGACTGTCTGTGAGGAGTGTGGTGTGTTCTCCCCGTGTTCATGTAAGTTTCTTACGGGTGCTCCGGTTTCCTCCCACCATCCAAAACCACAAGTTGGTATGTGGATTGGCTTCTCAAAAGTGTCCCTAGGTGTGAGTGAAAATGCGTGTGTGTGTGTGTCGCCCTGTGAAGGACTGGTGCCCCTTCCTGGGTGTGTTTTTGCCTTGCAGTCAGTGATTCCAGGTAAGCTTCAGATTCACAGCAACCCTGAACTGTACCTGCCCTTTGTTTTTGAGTATCATGCTTGGACGAGAGTTACACAGTGTATTCTTCCTTGTAAATTCCTCAGCCCGTAGAGGCTGAAACGGGGAGGTAAACTCAGAAATCTTTGGGGGAGAGTTCAGTGTGGCTTATGAAAGTGTATGAAGCCGGACCCCCATTGGATAAATGAATATGAGAAAAGGGTGGAGACGGGGGGAAGGTGGGAGCGAGTATAAAAACAGGAGGCTCGTTGGGTTTGATAATGTTTGAACATGGCTCCGAATATGTGGATCAGCAGAAATGACCCAGCGCGGAGGAGGTAGCTGACGTAGTGAAGCAGTCGAGTTGAGATCCGTCTCCTGAACTAAATGAAGCGAGTTTGTCTGACATGGAAATGATGTGAATGACGGGTATATATAGGGCTGAGAGGAGGAGTTCGGGCGTGGTCCTACTCCCAAAATTATGTTATTACATAACTTCACTAAATGTTCAGAGTTTGTGTTGCCTGGCTTGTGATAATTGTGGTTTGCTTGAAATGAAGTTAGAAATACTCTGCATAAATTAACCCATTTCTATGACTGTAAACTTAACTCTTTCTAAATAGAATTAACCATATTGTATTATTAATGGCTAAACACTACTATATATTTCTTTTTTTTTCATTTCATTTATTTATTTGACAGTTGCAATCAATGTCATAAAATCAAGCTAAAAATTATAAAATACAGAGATGTTCAATTTCTGACAAGTATGCTCATTTATACACTCAGTACTTTGTTGGCGCACCTTTATCTGGAATTACTGCCTCAATTTGGCATGGCCTGGAGGCAGTCAGTTTGTGTCAATGCTGAGATGTTATTGAAGCCCAGGTTGTATTTGGTAGTAGTTTTGACACTGGGCATGTGCTTATTCCCGCTACATCTCCATGAATCTTATCAGCAGCACAAAACACTCTAAAATCTCCTGGTAGATGGCTATGTATTCTTTAGACTTTATTAAAGTGAGCGGAATCACCAGCAGATGTCTTTGCACCACAAGTCATTACAGACTGCGGACACTTGGATTCTGACCCTTCCCATTCCAGGGGCATTGTCAAATTGCCTTATCTGGGCTCAGGAGTGGCTTGATATGCGGAAAACAGCAGTTGTATCCCATCTGTGTGTGCTGGCTCTTGAGGCACTGACACCAGCCTTTGTGAAGTTCTTAAATAGACTTTTCTATGTCCTCTCAAAACTGTCAGTCTTCCCCGTGATTGTGGGTGCATGTGCTGAACTAGACAGGGAGAAAAAGTGGTATTCGTACTGTTTGAATAGAACTCAAAATAGTCTAATAATTTGAGACACTGAATTTCAGATTTTCATGATCAAGGGTAAAAGAAATAAGGCCTGAAACATCAATGTCAAGCAATGAATTTAAAATATATGACAGTTTATTTTCTTGAAATAAATTATGAATAAAATAAACTTATTCAGGATTTATTGATATACATCTGTAATGATGGGCAAAATTCAGAGGCTTCACTGAGAACAGTCATTATTTACTTTTCAAGAAGACTGATTTTTGGTTTTCAAATGAATAATCTGATATTTTCACACAATCCAGGTACTCTCAAACACATGCACTGATTTTGAGATCTAGAACACTTCTTTAAAACAGTTTTAAGTACTGTTCATATGATGGTGAGATTTATTTATATTTTATCAGGTCCCACCCATTTGTTAAGTGTCCCATTATATATTTCTTTAGTTATGTTTAATATTACATTTAATATACATTAATATTAATATTATATATCATAGATTTTTGGTCACTAAGAAGTATGGTAGTTGAGATAAAAACAACAAAACAATGCTACAGCTTTGGCAGTATCATCTATGTAATTTATTGCTTTCTTACAGTGTGGACAGTCTTCAAACACATGTCTTGCTCTGTCTAGGTGAATACACGGTGATGACAGTTCATTTCCATCTGAAAAGGAAGATTGGTTATTTTGTAATTCAGACATACTTGCCCTGCATCATGACGGTCATTCTATCCCAGGTGTCCTTCTGGCTGAACAGGGAGTCTGTTCCAGCTCGGACAGTGTTTGGTGAGTGGTGATATTTGTGTTTTGGATTTATTTGTGATTGCTCTGATTTGAAAAATCGTGCTTAGTGGAATAGCCTACTTCTCACCCACTGTGCTTCTCCCTGTAAAGGAACAAAAGTTTCTGCATTTTCTGCAAAGGTTCAGCATTTAAAAAAAAAAAAATGAAAGGCAGACAGGATTTGACCGTAATTTCACAGAATATGTGAGGATTTATATCAACATTATAGGAGAATATTATACTAGAGCCCCAAAAAAAAGTTAACTTAGCATGTTGTCTTAGAAATTCACATTTACAAACATGGGAAAATTATTTATGACTAATGTGCTCTGACTTAGAGGCTGGAAGTCAAATAGAGGTTGGTGTGTTCTGATGACAGACTTGTATCTTCAGGCAGAAAAATCTGGCTCATTTCAGCCATTTGAACATGCGAGTCAGCGGATGCTGAGGTGTCCTTATTTTGTTGATGGCCTCTGGCACCATGTCCACTTTACAGCTGAATACGTCCTTAGCTACAAAGGAAATCACTCTTGAGGAAAAAGAAAACATAAACCTTCTTTAATGGATGCCCTGGCACAGCTGCTGAACTTGCAGCAGCATTATCAAAATATAAGATTCTTAGAGAAAGCTGTTTCAGCAAAGGCTAAAAACTCACCAGAGAGATTTAAAAATGCTGCAAAAGTGAAGAAGAACATCATTGATGTGTGTGAAAGAGTGTATTTACAGTCTGTTCTTTGTCCAGGTGTGACCACAGTACTCACAATGACCACACTGAGTATCAGCGCACGTAATTCACTGCCCAAAGTGGCCTATGCCACTGCCATGGACTGGTTTATTGCTGTGTGCTATGCATTCGTCTTTTCAGCACTCATTGAGTTTGCAACAGTAAACTACTTTACCAAACGTGGCTGGGCCTGGGATGGCAAGAGCATTGTCAATAACAAGGTAACCATGACTACGCAGACAGATGCAGACAGACACATTGCCAGCTGTGTTTCTAAAGGCTGAGACGCAATGTTTCATTTCTATGAGTGCAATTTTTATCTGGGTTACTGAGCTTAGGTGAGCTGTTCCAGTGGGGTGCAATAATAAAATCGTTACTGTTTAAAAAATAATAAATCACCTATTGACAAAAACGAGTGCATATCCATGCAAAATAATAACATGATCATTAGTAGAATAATTATTTAAGTAGTATGCATCAAGAATCAAGTGGCTACTGAAAACCCCTGAAGGTCAATAATTAAATAGTTATTCAAGTTATTATTGGAGATTCTTTGCTTTTCTGAATCCACACAACTAAATAAAGTTGATCGATTTTTTTCACTTCACCAATGGTAAAATCAAGATAAAAATTCTACTCATATACAATATTATAATGGGTTTTTAATGTAATGTATTATAACAAAATAATTATAAAAAACGATAATATATATTATAAAAATGTTTGTATATATATATATATATATATATATATATATATATATATATATATATATATAAGCTTTGTCTAATAACATACATATAAGATGCATAAATATTTGTTTTTTTTTGTGCCAGGAAGCTAAATGGATTATTGGATAATTTATAAATAATAATAATTTAGACATTTCATGTTGTTCTTTTGTTTCATGATTTTCTCTAAACAAGTCTAATTATAATTGTATGATCTAATAACCTCAGTTCATTACCTGAATGATATATTCACAGAAAAAGGAGGGCTCCATTATGAAGAAGAACAATGCTTATGCTGTTGCTGTGGCAAACTATGCCCCTCACATTGGGAAAGACTCTGCCCTGCCCACTGTCTCCAAGAGTGCACCAGCAGAGCCAGCTAAAGCTCAGCCGGCAGCTAAAGAGAGCAAGAGAACCTTTAACAGTGTGAGCAAGATTGACCGTATGTCCCGCATTATCTTCCCTGTGCTTTTCGGTAGCTTCAACCTGGTCTATTGGGCCACTTATCTCAACAGAGAGCCTGTCATTCAAAACATGGTCCCTTCTCCTTGACCCATTCATTACACATGCCCTTTACACTCTCACAGTACACACATACACAACCACAGATCAGTATCAAGCTTTTGTAATTGTTCAGGATTATGGCTGCTATTTCTGTTTCTATTGGGACAATATTTTCATCCTTAAAAAGACTTTCACTGCCAGACAGATCAATAGAAAGATAGGAAATCTGCTTTTTTATTACAGTCTGATAAATTAAAGACTCTTGGGGAAAACATACATACTTTATTTATATATAAACATAAATAATTTTATTTACCTAAAAATTTAGGAATTACTAAATTTAAATGTAGCCTATTGTCAGTGTTACATCTCTCCTAGCAAGTAATCTTGCGAAAGTAAAGGCTAGCAAACAAATCTTCTGAAATATATGAAGCCTGTTACTGCATTTTTTCAATCATGTGACTTTGAGTCATTTACCTCAAAACTCTTGGAGGAGAATGCTAACTGCTCTCTCTGCTCAGCTACTATCTGGCTAGTGAACCTTTTGAGAAGGAACATTCCAGCCTTTTCCTCTACCAAAAAAAGCACTAACTGCACAGCTGGGGCTCAACCCAGAACCCCTCAGACCCCAGCAAAAGGTGCCATTCCAAGCAGTCCTATTACTGAGCGCATCACTGGGAAGAAAATGTGAGTATTTCCTCCTGTACATTTACTTTGTAGCACAGTTTATAATTTATGTAGGTTGTGTAGTTTCATGTTTTCTGTTCTGTTGTAAGCAGTGCTGAGATTTTGTCACTGTGTCTCAGAGCTTCTCAGATTTTGTGCTTTTGTAGAAAAATTGTACTGTTCAATATTCTTTGTGTATTTGCATAAATTGTCTGTTTTGTACACATCCATCACACCTTTCTGAAATTACTTTGATACTTATTGTTTGTTTGTGTAAGAAAAATAAGAATTAAGCTCATGTATGGCAAGATTTCTGTGTAATCTTGTTATAATTAAAATAAATATGCTTTATGTCAGGTAGAATCTTAAGAGAATACAGTATAATTTATTGTTGTACCTGCAGTGTTTTATGTACAAACACAGACCAGCAAACACTTGCACCCACATGTAGCATTTAAGGTAAACCTAACCTGACACTTTATTATTCACTTTTTTTACTTGCAAAAAATTTTATATCAAATTTCTGATTTGGAATATTTTAACTAGATGATCTCTTTGACCTTGTCTTCTGCTGATTGTCCCTGTAAAATCTAGTTTTGTTGCATCAGTTGTCTTGCTTTTTGTGCTTTATCAGTGTATGTATATAAGTTCCAATGTATACAATTGTATACGTTTTAATTATTTTGGCAGTCTTATATAGTCTGGTCTTATATTCACTGTAAAAGTTATTTTAAAAACAAATAAATACAATAATTTTGTGATTTGATTCCTAAAACTGCATGTAAGACCAGCCTGCTGTTGCTCTACATATCTGAATAATGCATAATAAGTTTGAATATTAGCACAAGAATAATAAGCCTAGGGTTCCAGAGGTTAATTGACTATGTAAGAAGATAATACATTTTTTTTTAAATGCTAAATGTGAATCGACTGAATAGTATCTATTGAACTTTGCACTTTTGCTTTGTGGCCAGTTGTGTTTTTGTGAGTGAATATAATTAGCAAATGTTTTACATAAACACAAGCAATAAGAAAAGGTAACCATCTAAACAGGTGACTGGTCTGCTCTTGTCTTTCACTGCCGATCCAATTAAGTACATATCCAATAGTACATAGACACGGTCAACTCAGCCACTTGAAATGCACCCATTGCTTGCAAAGTTATTCATTTGTTTAGGTGCACACACAGCTTCAGCTGATCAGCCAAAACATTTTAAATGACCTACTAGGCTCTGCTCTCATTGTCCATTTTAATGACAATATAAATCTAAGTTTTAAAAATTACAAACTAGTCCATCTGGAGCTCTACATTATTGTGCCCTTTCACTCTGCTGTTAAACCACCACTACCTTGTCAGTGTCACTGAAGTGCTGAGAAGGATTCACAAACAAATAGCTTATACCTGCCCTGTGGTGGTTATATGTCCTGACCATTGAAGAACAGAATGAATGGGGACTATCAAAGTATGAAGACCAAGGTATAAACCATTTTTTATTGCTGAGTCTATTATTGCAGCAAACTACACAGCCCTTGCTTTTAGAAGAAATGCTGGATGAGCAGGTATCTGCAAACTTTTTCACACAGGGGTATTCAACAGGCACAAAAGACTCTGCTATGAATGGTCTAGAATGAATACAATTAAAAGGTAAAGTAGAAACAAAAAATTCAAATTTGTGGGAAAGGTAGGAATAATATCCTCATTATACCAGTGTGCATGCCTTAGCTGAGAGCAATTGCAACAAGGTATTGAAACTGATTCAGATTTTTGGACAATATTGGATGTCTCAGGCACTGACAATTGATGGGAACATTACAGATATTTTTGTGATTTTGCTGGGCATACCCTAATGTGACCTATTTTCTGTTCCTCTCAGTCAGTCCATTATGTGTATTATTAAAAGGAAAAGGTCTCTCTGCGGCAGTGTTCGCTAAATGAACGAACTCCTGCAGTCTGTCTAACAGTGGCTGCCTTTCCTTGGGTCTGTCTCATGCTGAAAGCACAGACCCAGGAACTAAGTCCCTGAAGATTGAAGTAAAATGTTTACATGAGTGGCCTTACTCACCTCTCTGTTGTGTGCAGTCTTGGTAGTGAAGAGGGTTTTTCCTTTTTGTGTGTGTGGGGGGGGGGGTGGCTTTATTTTGGAAAATGGCTCCAGCTGGACATATTAATTATACTGAGACCCCAAGCCTTTTTACCCTATATTCTTTAATGTCCGATCACTTGGGAGTAGTATTGCACACGAAATTCAGGATATGAGTTAGAAATGAGGATTTGTCATGGAATGAACAATTTGTGACAGCTGACTGTGATGGTTATCTACCCACGTTTTTAGTTTGGAGAGCAATGTCATGTACTACCTTTACATGAAAACTCCCCCACACAACACTGCCTATTAGTCTGTCATCTTTTCCTCCCACCACCCCCCAGTATACACATGCACACGGGCACAGGCGAAGCAGACCTAACTGGGCCCAAACTGCCACACTCAGCAGGGAGCTGGAAAGGCACAGCTTTGTGCAGCTGAACTCAAACAGCTCTAGTCGATACTCAGCGGGAAGCTTGCTGAATACACCGCCCTGCTGCGGACACTCGCTTTCTCTCTTCCAGCCTAAGAGCCAGACACATCACTCCATCAAATCTCTCTCTGTCTCACTCAATCACACTCTTTACTTTCGTATTCATTTTATTTCTCCTCTTATCTCTGCTTAGCTAAAGCATGCGTCTTTGGCTGTTCAGCAGAATTTTAGCTTAAAGCAACACTGAGTGTGCACTAGCACGGCAGTCTTTCTTTAATAAAATGACTTATTTTCTGGAACAACTTAACAGCACTCTTAGTGCTTTTGCATTTACTCTTACAACATACTTATGACTTCCAATAGAGACATGGCTTTTAGTGACTCCAGTGCCATGTACTGCACACGGTCTGAAGAAACATGTCTTTAGATACAAACAAGCATCTGTCCGAACAGCTGTGTCCAATAGTGTGTACATGCAGACATATGGGTCTGCATGTGCAGACATATGTGCAGTTTTTCCACACGTCTTAGGACATCAGGTTGTGTGTAATAGTGTGTATGCATGTGTGTGTGTTTGTATTTTACATGTGCTAAGAATATTGATAGATCTGCCCTTATTTAAGTCACATAAAAATTGAATACAGATTTGATCTCACTGAAAGATTGGATTTGATTTGATGCAGAAACTTGTCAATATTTGATTCAAGAAACTTTCATAACATATAGAAATTTGCAAATATTTAAGTGCCATTGATACATCAGCTCCAGTTGTAAAATTAAGCACCACCTACCAGTGCGTCATTTCCATATTTACAGAAGGAATGCATAATAATACATTCAGATTTCTCTGTACAGAGGGAAATAAAAATGACATACATTTTTTGTACTGGATTGACGTGCACAAATTATAGGCATTATTGTTATATTCTGTGTTATAATAGCATATATAATAATGCTATTGATAATTATATAATTATATGAGTTCATTATCTGTGGAACACAGTCCTTTGCAGGGCGACACACACACTCAAACCTACAGACAATTGTGAGTCGCCAAACCACCTACCAACGTGTGTTTTTGGACTGTGGGGGGAAACCGGAGCACCGGGGGGAAACTCACGTGAACACGAGGAGAACACACCAAACGGAGCGGGACTCAAACCCACAACATCCAGGTCCCTGGAGCCGTGTGACTGCGACACTACCTGCTGCGCCACTGTGCCGCCCAACTGTATTTATATTTTTGACTATTCATTTATGATTTATGATATCATTTTCAACTTTTCAGCATACTACTTTGATTACTTTGAAGTGCTGTTATCAAAGAAATATTCAAATATTGCTTTAACATACAGGAGCTTTCAAATATACATATAGGATGTACTTATATTACGTATGGGCGTTTGTACAAAAGGCAAATAGAGACATAGCAGATATGGACTCACCTTACACATTTAAGAAATATAGGACATATTATGACATAGATTTGCAATATATACACACTTGGGGACCTGGCCCAGAGGAAGAGTGGGAATGCACGGCTTTCTTTTGCCAAGATCTCTTAAGGTGGAAGAAAATCCAGTGAAGTGGTCATGAGCAGGTGCTGTGCTTTAAGCAAGGTCCACTGGGATGTCATGAAGGATTGCTTCACTAATATTACATGTGAAAGAGCATCTCGTGTGTGTGTGTGTGTGAACCTATGACAAGCTCTTTAAAGTGTATCACTGCCTGGCCATCTGACAACATTTAAATGTATGGAAAAAGAAAACATAAATGTAATTACCAATCTTATTATTAATGTATGTTCTGATTACCCGCAACATGACCCCCCCCCCCCCCCCCCCACACACACACACACAAAAAGGGAAAAAATGTGCATAAGACCTGATTGAAATGGAGCCTTAGGCTTTTGTGACTGATTTTCATTACTGAAATGAAGACATAAATGAATTACAGTCCACTCTGTCCTTCGTTAATGAAAATTACTTAGACAAGGAAGAAGCACATTTTGCTGGATGTTTATTTATATTTAGTTATATTGCACTGATGTTTAATTGTACTTAAATCAGTTTCTTCACATTATTAAAGGGCCAGTTCACAAGTGTTTCCAAAACCAAGTTCAGAACTTTGTGGCTGTTTTAGATACAAACTATTTTTAACTTAGCTTAGATAATAATAATATTTAACCTGAAATGACTGAATGTAAAAGCTTTTCACACTTGTTTTTCAAACAATTATTCAACATGATGATAAATCCACTTTTCACCCTGACTCGCCTCAAATAAAATGAACATTATATTTAGACTACTATTTTGTTAAAGGAGCAATAGGTAGTTGTTCACTAAATGATTAAATTATTATACAATTTTACAAATTTGTTTCTAAAATATGCAGCTTAAAGAAGACAAAACATCTAATTGCTTGGCAGTCCCATAATGAACCAGTTTATGTTCCAGAAAGTGGGCGGCCATGTTTAAAATCACTTTAGGTCTTATACACTAATTCACTAGGCCACTAGGTATATGTATATTTACTGTTTTATAACATGAATAAGAATTGCTGGATGTGCAATATGACAAATCCTACATGCATTGATGAATGAAAGTTAATAAACAAATTTGCCTTGAAAATACATCCACAATTGAATCAAAGCTAGTATATCTTTCAATGATAATGTGAAAGAAACTCTGGGTGTTGAGTATGGAATACAAGAAATTCCATTTTCCATCAGAGGAGCATTTTGATTTTATTGTATTTCTTAAGTACAGAATTATATTTATATATTTTCTACTGAATTGATTTAATTTAAATGTACACATTGTTTATCTGCTAAACATTGCTAAAAATGGGAATATTCGTGGGCATTCTTTCTATTTTTGAATCGTTGAAAAATATTTTATATTGGCGTAGGCGTTATTAGGACACTGAATATGATATATGTGACATTGCAATGACATTGCTTTATTAATATGTCAGTTGCATGAATCTGTTGATGTGTTTATGCATGAGCACATGGATACATATCTTGATGTTTTGATGCATGGGGGTAATAAAATATCAGGTGAAAGGACACAGGGGAAATATGAAATAGAGGGGGAATTCCTCTACAGAATAAATCAACCAACCGTGAATAAGGTGTTGGTTGAGTTGCTTGGCAACTGTGGGACAGAGCTTTGATGCTTAATATGTGTGACTTAACCTGCCTGTTTATTCTTTGTGCGGTGTGTGTATTTGTGCTCCCTTTTATAGTGTTTAAAGAATCCTTTGGGGATAATTTTGAAACAAATTAGAAAAGATAACTGGGTAAATTTTATCATAAGTGCATTAATATGAACAAGGCCCATTTGAAACTTCTGTAACAAACACTATTCTGCAGCTCTGAACATCTGATATAATGACACACAAACATGACCTGTTTGAACAGCAATCCTCATTTTCCCTGCAAGAACCCACAGTGAATAATAACACTGGGGATGGGGGGTGTGCATATTTATTTGTGCTGTGTGTGTATTCCGCTGGTGTAACTCTCTCTGGGTATAAGGAGTCTATGATACCGTCTGAGAATATTAATGGCTGACATCACCATGGTGATGTCTCATCTCTCCCCTACCTTTCATTTTTGTCAGAACTCACCTGAATACAAATGTTCCATCATTCAGGCCACACACTGATCCCACAGGCTTCAATGCTCAGAGTAAAGTATCACCTATGGTCCCAGATGTGCTCTAATGAGTGAGGTAATACAGAATAGTTGTTGGAATTATCCATCCATCCATTATCTGTAACCGCTTATCCAATTCTAGGGTCGCGGGGGGTCCAGAGCCTACCTGGAATCATCAGGCGCAAGGCGGGAATACACCCTGGAGGGGACGCCAGTCCTTCACAGGGCAACACGCGGACACATTCACTCACACACTCACACCTACGGACACTTTCGAGTCGCCAATCCACCTGCAACATGTGTTTTTGGACTGTGGGAGGAAACCGGAGCACCCGGAGGAAACCCACGCGGACACGGGGAGAACACACCAACTCCTCACAGACAGTCACCCGGAGCGGGAATCGAACCCACAACCTCCAGGCCCCTGGAGCTGTGTGACTGCGACACTGCCTGCTGCACCACCGTGCCGCCCCGTTGTTGGAATTAATAATAATGAAATATTCAATTAAATATATTTTACTTTAAAGGAGCAATCTGTAGGATATTTACTGTACTCATAGTCAGAAAATGTCCAGGGTGTGTGAGCACAGATTAAGGAAACAGTCAAAGCTAAAACATTGCTGCCTCTCACAGCATTGATAAAGCAGTATATTCTTCTTGAGAAGTGCCCAGTCTGGAGCTCCTATGATCTCACCCTCCAAGGCCCTGCCTGTGATCCTGCAGCTCTGTCCACTCATTTAACAATCCACAGTGTGGCCAGGTTTACAGTGTCTCATAGCCATGAAATGACCAAGTGAACATAGTTAATGTTATATTTTACCATACACAAAAAGCCCCTTTGTCCTTCTAAAAATCAGCATGACCAAATTCGGAGAGAAAATGAGTGGAAATATTAGCTCTGTGTTTGAAAACTGGAGGCAGAAAGCGGCAACACCACAGAAAAAAAACAGCTGGTTTATTTCAGGTGGATTTGGACAGAAAAGACTTGTAAATGCAGAAAAATGGACTCGCATATTCAGATTTCTTTCTTCAATAGCTCTCAAACGGTGCATGCAAATGACTTAAAACTTGCAAAGTATTGTTTTTGGGATCCAAGACAAGCAACTACAACTCAGTTTATGTCAGAAATGTTTGCCATTTAAAAAACACGAAATATATTGTTGAAATATATTGCTAAGGGACCGTTTACAAACTACACTACACAGTAAAAACGAAGGTGACGAACCTCACACATGATGTATACTACATCTCTTACCTTGATAAATTTAACCATTACTGGCCCGTGGTGATACATTTTTCATTACAAATTTCAATAGCTTTTGAACCTTTGATGATATTGTTTCAAAACTAATTGTATTTGATCAAATGCAACCCACATGACATACTACACTGCTTATTTTGGCAAATTTAACCATTACTGGCCTGTGGTGATACATTTTTCCTTATAAATTTCAATAGCTTTTGAACCTTTGATGATATGGTTTCTAAACAAATTGTATTTGATCAAGTGCCACCCACATGACATACTACACCTCTTATTTTGGCAAATTTAACTATTTCTGGCCCGTGGTGATGGGTTTTTGAAAATAAATTTCAATAGCTTTTGAAGGTTTTATGATATTGTTTCAAAACAAGTTGTATTTGATCAAGTGCCACCCACATGACATACTACACCTCTTATTTTGGCAAATTTAACTATTTCTGGCCCGTGGTGATACATTTATCATTACAAATTTCAATAGCTTTTGAACCTTTTACGATATTGTTTCAAAACAAGTTGTATTTGATAAAGTGCAACCCACACTACATACTACACCTTTTATTTTGGTCAATTTAACCATTGCTGGCCTGTGGTGATGGGTTTTCGAAAATAAATTTCAATAGCTTTTTAACCTTTTATGATATTGTTTCTAAACACGTTTTTTTTTAACAAGTGCCACCCACATGACATACTACACCTCTTATTTTGGTCAATTTAACAATTAATGGCCCATGATGATGCATTTTTGAGAATACATTTCAATAGCTTTTGAATGTTTATTGAAATTGCTCAGAAAGAACATGTAGCTGTTTGAATGAAGTAATGGTGGGGTAGGCAATAATTTGAGCAGGTTTTTTAACAGGTTTTAAAATATTTTTATTGACCAACTGTCAATATTTTGCAGTAAGTATATACACACAAAACAACAGCAATAGTTATAATCCAAAAAAATTACTTTGAATGTAAAAATTAAGTTGTTTGACTCATGAGAGACATAACTTTTTCCAGAGGTGTACATACAGTAGGTGTATGCAAAACGTTGGTGTTTCCACATGATACATTTAAAGAAAGCTGGAGCAGACATTCCCAGAAACAGACTACCTTATGTAATGCATAACATGAGATGTGTTGCTACTTGTCTTGGACAATGTCCTAGATCCACAATGGCCCTTTACAGACAAACAGTCTCTGTTTCTGGGAATGTCTGCTCCAGCTTTCTTTAAATGTATCCTGTGGATACACCAACATTTTGCATACACCTACTGTATGTACACCTCTGGCAAAATTTATGTCTCTCATTTAACATGTGTAGTATGTCATGTGGGTTGCATTTGATGAAATACAATTAGTTTTGAAACAATATCATCAAAGGTTCAAAAGCTATTGAAATTTGTAATGAAAAATGTATCACCACGGGCCAGTTAAATTTATCAAGGTAAGAGATGTAGTATACATCATGTGTGAGGTTCGTCACCTTCGTTTTTACTGTGCAGTGTAGTTTGTAAACGGTCCCTTAGCCCTCGCGGAGATTGCGGCAGCCCATAGAAAACAATATATTTCGTGTTTTTTAAATGGCAAACAATTCTGACATAAACTGAGTTGTAGTTGCTTGTCTTGGATCCCAAAAACAATACTTTGCAAGTTTTAAGTCATTTGCATGCACCGTTTGAGAGCTATTGAAGAAAGAAATCTGAATATGCGAATATGAAACCAACTTTACCGGAGTCTGAAATGTTTCGACTTGGCAAGGCTGGTGTTTCTTGTTGATTTTCCCTTCCACCATAAATGTCGTTTATGAAACAGATCCTATCCACAATTTTCTTCAGATATTTCGTTCCACGTTAATTGTGTCGGTTTACAAGTCCTAATGGCGTTACTCGCCAGGTTGTTGTATTATCGGTGCCACCTTAAAAGCCGAAGCTCCTTTTTCAATTTAACAATTTAAAGCACACGACCAAGTGTACATCATTTCACTAAAACATCTACCTATTAGTGAAACCCTTATATTCGTTATAAAACAATGGTATTTACACTTTTCAATCATGTTGTTATTCACCTTCTTCGTATGAAACACACAAACCACAGTCCTGTTTTCAAACCATTCAAATGTCCCTATGCCTCACTGTCTTTATGTAAAACACACAACCTATGGCGTTTACTTCTTTTAATCTATACATATGCGTCTGTACTTCTATATTTTTTCAGAAATGATTTGCTGTTACCTGTTCAGGAAAAAAATTGCCAGCTCTGTTCTGTAGTGTTGCTGCTTGTCTTGACTCCACTTTTTAAACACAAGGTCAGTATTTCATCTCATTTTACTCCGTCTCTGGTCATGGAGATTTTTAGAAGTGCAAAGGGGCTTTTTGGTTCCGGTAACATATAACATTAACTATGTTCACTTGGTGATTTTAATGGTTTGGGACACTGTCTACCTGGCCATACGGTGGAGTGTTAAATGATTGGACAGAGGGCGGTATGACAGGCAGGACTTCGGAGGATGGGATCTGTGAGCTCCGGTCCGGACTGGACACTTCTCAAGGAGAATATACTGCTTCAGCAATGCTGTAAGAGGTAGCAGTGTTTCAGCTTTGTTTAGCGTTGATAAGTTTCCTTAATCAACAATCACGCGCCCTGGACATTTTATGACCAAATACAGTAAATATCCTACAGATTGCTCATTTAACTAAAACATGTACAAAGAAAGATGTCCAGTGTTTTTATTTTTATACTGATGCCTGCAACACACTCCAAAAGTTGGGTTGGAACGGGGCAAATCATTTTTATGTTTGTAGAAAATTCAGGTCTCACACTGTTCTCTAATGTTAGACTATAAGCAGGTGAATGTAAAAGATATTAAAGTAGCATTAATCAAAGGCTCAGACTTTGCAGCAAAAATTCCAAACCTCATGAGAGAATTCTAAAGCAGTTCAAACAGAACATTTGCAAAGAACAGGTCATTTATCATCTACTGCACTTAGTTTTATTAAATAATTCAGGAATTCTGAAGAAATACTATTGCATGTAGGGAAAGGATGAACAGAAATGTTGTAAGAGAATGACCTGTTGAAATTGTCAGATGACATTGCATGAGAAACTGTTAATTCCATTGATGTGGAGGCAAACATTGGGTTTTTAAAGAAATATATACTGCCATCTAGACATCTTTTGTTCTGGGAAGTTTCAGCAAGACAATGCCAAGCCTCATTTTTTATGTGCTAAAAGTGTTTGGCTTAATAGACACAGCGTGTGCTTGACTTCATGAAGTGGAGAATCAGGCAATTGCAACCAAGGATTTATGAGGTATCCTTTATCAATCCAGATTGGGAAAACGTTCCACCTGCAAAAATCTAGTAATTTGTATCCTCAATTCCCAAATGATTAAACAGTGTCATTAAAAGAAAAGGTGCTATAACACAGTGGTAAACATCCCTCTGTCCCAATTTTTTTTCTTTTTTCTTTTGGAGTGTATTGCAGACATCAAATTTTAAATAGGTTTATATTTAAAAAAAAATAAAGCTGTTCAGAGAAAACATTGGATGTGCTTTCTTTGTACCTTTGTCAGTTAAACAAAACTTCAAGTGAATTAACAAATCACACATTGTTTTTTATTTGAATTTTCGGAATGCCCATCTGTTACGGAAAAGGTTGTTTATATATAGTAACAGTAAATACTGCCCTTCCAAGCTATGGGTTACAAAAGTAGACATAAAACCAAAATACTGTTTATTTGTTTCTTAGTATACTTACGTAAAACAGGCTTGTAACTCACTCATTCACATGTTCTTATATTTAACATCGAAATTCAGTGTGAAACATCACTGAAACTGTGTTTGCTTGTGGTCTGATAATGACATTGTCCTTTTTAAGGTCAAACCATGTTAGATGATGCCTAAACGGGTCTTGGTGTTTGCTGGGGGGTTGGCAGCTCTCCAAGGTGCTGGACTTCATGTTAGACCCGATTGTGGTTAGCCTCCAAGTCACTGTAAAAGAGTCTTATTATATCAGGACAGAAGGCTCTTCACATTTTCCCATTTTCCATATTTTCCTATTTTGTTTTTTGGACTTTGTAGGACTAAAAATAAATATGTAATTTCTTAAATCTATCAGTAAAATACAACTGGGAGTAAGTGGATTTGCTTTAAAAACATCCAAGGGAACATCACGCCCCTATCTCGGATAGGAATGCAATGAACTATCATAATCACTAAATGCAGTAATTATATCATTTACCTACATGAATAAAAAAGTGTTGAAAAAGGGATGGCCATTTGATAAGGGGTATGATTCACAGGAGAAAGTGGCATACTTTCAGAAATAAGTAATTGATTCTCAGTGGGGTGATAACCTTTAGGATAAATCAGGGATTGTAATTGCACAGTATTCAGATTAACAACTGTTATTAAGGCTGTATTGACTATACACAGCCTGTGTTGACCCCGAGCTTATATTATGAAAATGCAGAAGTGTGCTTTTCCCTTATGAAGTGAATGTAGTGTAACCTTTAAAGCTCATTTAAGGTGCACAGTTGGATAGTAAGATCATTGCTGCACATTTGAAGCTACATTTACACTGCATCCTCAAAAACAGGTGTGCCTGTATACTATTCTATCGGACAGAGTAATGTAAAGCTGTATAACCAGCAAAAACTGCACACGTTAATAAATCTTTTTTCGATTTAGAGCCCATGAGGTGTGAGACAGTCAGCTGTTTCGTTTTTCCTTTTTTTATTCCCTGAAGGATGGAACCTGTCTCACTCAGCAGATCACAAGGCTGAGAAAGAAGCAGCAGAGCTACAATCAGCGGTATCCCGCATTCACACACACACATACACACTCGCTCTCTCTTTTCTCCCTATCTCTCTCGTTCTCTCCCTCCCTCCCTCTCTCAGGACCACAGCCCCATAGGCTGTGTGTATGCAGTCTGCGGCGACTCCAGTGTGTTGATTTCAGTGCAGTGTTTCTCTCTTTCTTTTTCTCTCTCTCTCTCTCTCTCTCTCTCTCTCTCTCTCTCTCTCTCTCTCCACACTCACATACACACATTCTCTCTGTGTAGTAAGTAGACTGCGGCGTGGGACTTTTCCCCTCCCTTTGCTCCCTTTCTGTTTCTCTGCGAGGCTGTGGAGATGTTGTGGCCGGTGCTGTGTCGGAGGAGAGAGACCCTCGTGTGGCTGCTGCCCGCTCTCCTGCGGCTCTGGTGAGTTAACGTTAAGTTTCCCCGCTTTCCGTCCAACCTCGAGACCCCAAAACAAACAGAAGTTAGCTTTTGCTAATGTCGCCCTCGCGTTCACTGAAGGTGAACTCTTGGATTGTTAGCGCTCGAATTCAATTTTTGCTGAAGCGTTTTCTGTTCTCTAACTGGCGTCCGTGAAGTTTCTGTGCCGTTTTAATGCCTTTCCCAGTGAGCTCGGGCTCTCTGCTAAGCAGACCGTCGAGTTCTCCTCGTTTCTAACCCAGCGGTGCAATGTCTCTCCTGCAAACAACCTTGAGACTTCAGCCCGTAGCCCCACTCTTCAAACCGCGACGCACTTCGATTTCCTCGGTCTTGTTATGCCGCAGCTGTCCTTGTTGTTGTTTCAGCCTCTGTTACATTGTCCTTGACGCTTTTGTATCTCAGCTCCTCATCTACAAAGCGTACAAAGGAATCCCTACACAAATACAGGGTTTAAAGTGGTGTTATGTGTTTGTGGACCTCTGAGCTCATTTGTTCGTTTGATAGGGGACACTGTAGCCAACACAGCCCTCCCCCTACACGTCCCCTTCACCAACCCCCTTCAAACTCTCCCCCAACCAGCCCAACGTTTCATAGCTCTGACACTGCTGCTGAGACTAAATGCATTTGTTCACAGCTGGGTTCAGCACAATCTGCGCAGTACACAGCCCAAGCACTTAGACTGTTGAATTCCAGAGTGCTACTATGATCAACATAGTGTTTAGGATATTAGGACTAAACTAAGGTAATGGCCCATAAATCACCTGGTTCATAGGCTTCATCTTCTCTGGCTTCTCCACCCATTCTCTTAATGTTTTACACATTTATTGTGTTTCATTAATGAAGCATCACATTAACCATTTCCTAAGTCACATATACTGCTTATTGTTGTATGTACCAAAGTTTTAATATATCAATTGTCAATAAGCTTTTATCAGCATTTAAAAATTAGTGATGCACTCCATATCAACAAGAGTCCAGACACGTCTTCTACTGAGTGAATTCAGCTACTGTAAAGTGCATTCATTGCTAACACTGGTGTTGCATTATGCACACAACACAGCCAATTATCTTCACATGAGCCCACACAAGCCTAATGCCAGGACTAATCATCCAGTATCAGTTCTTCAGTAATACTCTTGTGACAGAATTCAGTCTGGGCATTGTTATGATACTATAAGGCTTATGTGTAATACATTGGTGTGTGAGCATCTTTCACGCTTACTGAGCAAACAGATCTATAGGGACACAAGGTGGAAGAAAGCCAGTCTGTAGTATATGAGAATGTGCTGTGTTGGCTCATCTAAAGCAGAAAGAACAGTAAATCAGCACAAGGCCACAATGCACTGATTACATCTTTGCCACTGTTTAGAGTGTTTCATAATTCTGAGCTTTCAGAATGATATTAGTAATAATGTTACCTTTGTGAGCCATATTCAGTTTCACTGACTTGTAACAAGGCAACAACATTACAATAGATATATCTGAGAGAAAACTGTTCTGAACTATTTGTGTTACCAGCCATTTTTGTATCGTTGACTATCCCACTCCAGAGAAAACACCTTTTATTTCTGTAGCCAGGGATATTTATGCAGACGTTTCTTAGAAATTCTCTTCAGGGAACTTTCTTGTGCTGAGCTTTTTCATTTCCCTAGAGAATCTGTTGGTGTGGCTGGCCTTATGTCATTTTTATCTCTATTAGAAAGTTGCATATTAGATAGTATAGGGGCTTGTGCATCATGTAGTTTGTAAAAGTTTTTTATATGCATACTAAACATTGCACACTCTCAGAAAAAAAGGTATGGTAGAGGTATATTTTTGTCACTAAAGGTACAAACAGTGTAAATGTTCCTTTTCAAGGTACAACAGTGATGTTAAAATCGAGTTATGTTCCCTAAAGGTACATTACATTCTGTTCTCCAGAAGGAGAGGTGTACATTTGTAAGATTTCATTACGGAACTGTGTAAAATGAAACAACGTAATACAAGCCCTTGAGATGAAATCATGAAATCAACTCAATTTTAAAATCTACAATTCTTATAGAATATGGTACAATAATGTATATATTAAAGTTACATCTAATGTACTCTTAAGGGTACCACCACAGTGACAGCAAAGGGTTCCACTGCAGTGATGGTTTTTCTGAGAGTGCAGCGGCAGTCCATAGGTACAATGAATATGCATTCCCCACAGATCAAAACATGTGTCCTAATGGACCATTACAGAGTGAGCAAACATTTTGAATCTCTAATACATTGATTCATTGTAACCGCTTTATCCTGTTTGGGGTTGAAATGTTTCCGGTGCCTACCTGGGAACATTAGACACAAGGCAGGAACACACACTGGATGGAGTACCAGTCCACCACAGGGCACCACGCACTGACACCTGTGGATACTTTTTGAATAGCCATTCAACATCCGGGCATTTTTGAGATTGTGGGGGTAAACCCATGCAGGCACAGGGAGAACACACCAAAGTCCTCACAGACAGTGAAACAAAGTGGGATTTGAACCCACAACCCCACAACCTTGGAGCTGTGTGACACATGTTGTACCTGAATCTTCAGTAAAATGACTATATTCTTTTTGCAGCCGAGATAAGGAGCAATATTTCAACCAAAACTCTGACAGCATTCAGTGGAATTAATCTTCAATTAAACCTGGCAATGAATTAATAAGGAGCCAATATTAAATACATAATATTCTAACAGCTACTTCTCACACTTTATTAGATTAATTTTTTGGAGCATATTGCTCTGGCTCAAGTTAACATACTGTAAAATTGTATTGAAATATATTTTATACCTGTGGACATTATATATTGTATATCATTTTTTATGTGTAGTCCCAACATGGATGTATTACACAGAAGCTGAGAACAGTGCTTTGCTCTTGGGATTTTGCCCAGTCCCAGCTATGTCATTTACTGCCTGAAGCTCAGGGTTGACTCTGTACATGTTCTCACAATAAGAGGATGTTGTTTTGTTAGTCCCTGCCCCCCCATTCCCATCATTTAATGAGGCACGGACCAATCACATGTCCTGTTTATCACATGATGAAATTGGGTTTTTACATTTCTGATTGGACTGAAAGTGTGGCACAGATGCTGTTAAAAATGTGGTGGCAATCAAAGCTGTTATGTGTAAGGAACAAAAACAAAACACATTAATCTAATGCATAATTGAAGCTTCTGTAATTTCTCTCTCTGTTTGCAGAGAGAAGGAGAGAGAGCGAAAGAGTTTTAATTTAAACCTCTAACCTTCAGCTGTTCCCTCGCACTCCTCGCCAAAGCACATCTTCATTAATCATTGCATTCTTTTATTAGATCCTTCTTTGTGTCTTCAACGCTACACACTTTTAAAATCTCCCTCCAGTCTCAGAGCTTCCACTCGTTTGCAGAAACAGATGAGGTCCTTTATCTGTTCATACACTTTACACAAATCCCCTTTTTCTGTCTATCACTCTTAGCTCATTAAACCAGTCACTGCCATTTGAGCTCAAGCTCTTATATTTAAAGAAATTTCTCTCTTTAAGTTTTCACTCTCTTGCACTCTCATTCTCTCTGCACATTTTATCTCTAAATATGTATACTTCATTATTTATGAGGCATTTTTGTGATTTTTCCTCATGTTTCTCTGCTCTAACAGATTGCTACTTTTTTCCTCTCCTTTTTTATCAGCATAGCATTCGGCCCCAGTAAAGCTGAGGAGGAAGATTACGAGGATGTTCCCATAAATAAAACTTGGGTTTTATCACCAAAAGTTTACGAGAGTGACGTCACCCTCATCCTGAATAAATTGCTGCAGGGATATGACAACAAATTGCGACCAGACATTGGAGGCAAGTTTTTACAGCAAATATGGGGTAGTTCCTATTCCCCTGAGCTTGGTATTTATCTCAACAGCCCAACAGCAATGGTCTCACTGCTAAAACTCTCACAGTGTTGTATTAATTATGACCTTATGGTGCAAAAGGATGGTTGTGCCATATTGGACATTGGCATACTCATGCTTCACCCACAAAGGCCTTCTTTTCTAGTAGCTGTTGCAAGGTCGTACAGGTTTCAACAAAAATTGTAGCAATTTCATCTAATATTTATTTTCTGGCATGTGGAATGTCCGACTGCTAAGATAGTTATGTTTTTCTGTCCATGTAATCAAACTAAGATTAGTATGCCAGCAAATTCATCATTTTTCTTTTCTAATATGTTTTCATTTTCAAAACAAAAATGTGTCATTAGGTTGAATGAACACTACACCCATTAATTCTTGTCCAAATTTGCACAGTTTATTATTTGGAAGTAAGTCTGGATGAAGCACTGATTATACTGAATTAAAAGACAGCAGTGTAACATACTAGTATACTTGTTATTGTCATGTCTCAACCAGGTGGAGGCAGTAATATACACATTTAAAAATGATGGTTCTACAAGGGTTCTTTAGTAAAGAATATGGTTTTATACTGAACTTAGAAAAAAACTTGAAGAACGCTTTGCATGATTAAAGGGTTCTTTGCACATTAAAAGGGTTCTTTAGATTGATAGAAAGTGTGCAATCGAGGGTTCTATTTAATGGTTCTCTATAGAAAACGGTTCTCTTTGGCATCAAAAAAGGTTCCTCTATTGTAAGGAGTTTGACATTGTAACTATAGAACACGTGGTGCAAAATAGAACATTATAGCACATTTGCATGAATATGAAGTAAGGCTGTGCCATATCGTCTCGTGTGCAATAATATCGCAAATTGTTTTAAACAATAAAAAAAAAATCAATATTGTGATTATCGTGATATCCTGACGTGTTTACGTAATGACGTCATACAGTTACATGTAATATGGCGTACATTCATTACATGAGTCATTTAAGCAGTGCAACTGATATGGTGGAAATTTGCTCTGCGTTCAAAAATTTCCTCCAAAAGAATGTGTGGAGGTGGTTTGGATATAAAATATGTTCTAAATATTTTTTATAGAATGTCAGAATCTTGGTAAATTACAGTTGTTCACAAAATAAGCAAATGTTTATATATATTATATTATTTCTTTGTTGTTTCTTCTGAATGTTTGAAATTGTTACATTTGTACAAAAAATAAAATGTAATTAAATATAATTTAAATATGAAATATATTATTCATTTAATATAATTCATATTAATTGTCACGCCCTCGTCTCGTCATGTCTGTTTTCCCCGGTCATGTGCTTTTAGCACATGGCTATGTTTTGTTTATGTCCTTGTCTCCGCCCTTGTCCCGCCTTTGTTCCGCCTCCTCGTCCGTGTCATGTGTTAACCCGTCCTCCTCGTTATCTGTCCAGGTGTGTCTCGTTTGTGTCAGTATTTAAGCCCTCTTGTCTCACGTCCTGTTTGTCGTACATTTCACATTTCTCCTTTGTCTAGTTGGTCGTGTTATATAGTCTGTCCGTCTGTCTCCACAGTTTCCCCGTCTCTTTTCCTTTGTCGTTGTTTTCGCTTTTTGTTTTGTTTTTCGCCTGTGAAACCCCCTAAACCCTCTACAGCTCCAGCGCGAGCCCGGCGAGCAGCACAAACCCCTGTCCTCGTAAAAGCGGCGCCTCCAACCGCTCCTGTCTTCATGAACGCGGCGCCAACGGCCGCTCCTGTCTTCGCGAACGCGGCGTCTCCAGCCGCGCATGTCTTCGTGAACGCTGCGCCTGTCCTTGTGAACGCGGCGCCTCCAGCCACGCCTGTCTTTGTGAGCGCGGCGCGCGCCTCACCTTTCTTCGTGAGCGCGTCGCCCGCCTCTCATGTCTCCGTGGACGTCGTCGCAGGTTCCCCTGCCTCCGTGGACGTCGTCGCAGGTTCCCCTGCCTCCGTGGACGTCGTCGCAGGTTCCCCTGCCTCCGTGGACGTCGTCGCAGGTTCCCCTGCCTCCGTGGACGTCGTCGCAGGTTCCCCTGCCTCCGTGGACGACGTCGCAGGTTCCCCTGCCTCCGTGGACGACGTCGCAGGTTCCCCTGCCTCCGTGGACGACGTCGCAGGTTCCCCTGCCTCCGTGGACGACGTCGCAGGTTCCCCTGCCTCCGTGGACGACGTCGCAGGTTCCCCTGCCTCCGTGGACGACGTCGCAGGTTCCCCTGCCTCCGTGGACGACGTCGCAGGTTCCCCTGCCTCCGTGGACGACGTCGCAGGTTCCCCTGCCTCCGTGGACGACGTCGCAGGTTCCCCTGCCTCCGTGGACGACGTCGCAGGTTCCCCTGCCTCCGTGGACGACGTCGCAGGTTCCCCTGCCTCCGTGGACGACGTCGCAGGTTCCCCTGCCTCCGTGGACGACGTCGCAGGTTCCCCTGCCTCCGTGGACGACGTCGCAGGTTCCCCTGCCTCCGTGGACGACGTCGCAGGTTCCCTTGTCTCCGTGGACGTCGTCGCCGGGCCTCCTGTCTTCGGAATGGCGGCTCCCTCGGCCGCTCCTGTCCCCGTGACTGTGGCTACGGCCGTTTCTGCCCCCGTGAATGTGGCCCTGGCCGCTCCTGGTCATGTCCGTAGGTCGGCCCGAAGGACTTCGGGGCCGATCCCTAGAGTTGTGCCCAGGCTGGCTTCTCAGACTGCCCCACAAACATTTGCCAGTCCTGGGCATCCCCCTGTTATATTGGTTCCCCTGTCTGTCCGTGTTCTGGTTCCTGTCTCTGTCCTTGTCCCAGTGCCTGTGTCTGCCTTTGTCTCTGTCCCAGTCCCTGTCACTGTATTCGTGTCTGTCCCCTTGAATGTCTTGGTCCCTGTTCCCCTGCCAAGTCCAGTCCAATCTCCTGTGAGTCCTGTCTGGTCCCCTGTCAGTCCTGTTCAGTCCCTGTTTCAATCCTCTGTCCAGTCCCTGTTTCAATCCTCTGTCCCGTCTCCTGTCCAGTCCCCGTTCCAACCCTCTGTCCTGTCTCAAGTCCCGTCTCCTGTCCAGTCCCCGTTCCAACCCTCTGTCCTGTCTCAAGTCCCGTCTCCTGTCCAGTCCCCGTTTCAACCCTCTGTATTGTCTCATGTCCAGTCCCGTTAGTCCTGTCCAGTCCCCGTTTCAACCCTCTGTCTTGTCTCATGTCCAGTCCCCGTATCCGTCCAGTGTTCAGTCACCTGTCTTGTCTCCACTCCAGTCCCCTGTCCTGACACCTGTCCATGTCCAGTCTTCTGTCCCCAAACATGTCCAGTCTCCGTATCCGTCCAGCGTTCAGTCACCTGTCTTGTCTCCGGTCCAGTCTCCCTTTCAACCCTCTGTCTTGTCTCAAGTCCTGTCACCTGTCCTGTCTTCTGTCCAGTCCCTGTTCCCATCCAGTGTCATGTCCAATGTCAAACACCCTGTCCAGTCTCCCGTCAAGTCTCATGTGTCCACTCCCGTCCTGTCCAGTCCGTTCTTGTCTCTTTTTCAGTCTCTTGTTGCCCCCCTTTGTCAGTCTCCTGTCATGTCCCATGTCCCATCTCATTTATCCGGTCCTGTCGTGTCCCCAGTTCCTGTCTGTTCCTGTCTAGTCTTGAATCTTGTTTTCCGTGCCCTCTCCTGTGCCAACTCCTGGGAGGTTTAGGAGTACGCGCCCCGGGAGTTGCGCGTTCATGGGGGGGGGCATCTGTCACGCCCTTGTCTCGTCATGTCTGTTTTCCCCGGTCATGTGCTTTTAGCACATGGCTATGTTTTGTTTATGTCCTTGTCTCCGCCCTTGTCCTGCCTTTGTTCCGCCTCCTCGTCCGTGTCATGTGTTAGCCCGTCCTCCTCGTTATCTGTCCAGGTGTGTCTCGTTTGTGTCAGTATTTAAGCCCTCTTGTCTCACGTCCTGTTTGTCGTACATTTCACATTTCACATTTCTCCTTTGTCTAGTTGGTCGTGTTATATAGTCTGTCCATCTGTCTCCAGTTTCCCCGTCTCTTTTCTTTTGTCATTGTTTTCGCTTTTTGTCCGTCTGTCACGCTTACCCTGTCTAGTTACCCGTGTTTAATTTAGCCTGCTTGGCTCCCTGTTTGTTTCCTTCTGTTTAAGTCTCGTTGTGTTTGTTATATTTCGATATTAAAAAACCCTGTGTTTTAGCAAGTGCGTCCGCTTCCGTCAGTCCGCCAACTGATCCCTGACATTAATATAACATTTATTTTGTTGCAGTAATGCGTTCTAGAAATTAATAAAATTATTTTCAGTGTTTTTTCATATTGCTAAGAATATTGTTATTGCCAAAACATCCTGAAACATTGTGGTATTATTTTAGGGCCATATTGCCCACCCCTAATACGAAGAAGGCTTTAACAGTGCAAAAACCCTATAATCATGCAAAGGGCACTTTAAGTGTTCATTTCTCGGTATAGAGCCATTTTCTTTTCTACAGAACCCTTGAAGAACCATCCTGTTTATAGATGTATGTTAATAATGGAGGGGAATTTTTAAATTGTTGTAGCTGTAGTGAGTCATGGGTGTAAAACTGTTGCGTTAATAAAATTTGATATAGGAGATAGAGGTATTTGCTGCACTGCCTGTAGTTATCCACTGATGCTAGTAGTAGATGTAGTAGAAGGACATGCAAATCACTTTTAAGACTTGTAAATAAAGGTCTGTTTTTAAGAAAATGAACTCAACAGCGAAAGGCACATTTACATATATAATTATTATTTGCTGTGCTCAGGGGTATTATTAAATATTGGTACACTGTGTTCGTCTTACTGTCGTTTGCTCGGAGGAATGTGCACAGTTTAAGCAAATTGATCCCAGCAGTGCCAGAGCACAACAGAGTCAAATCAGTATTGATCTTCCTGCTTTATCTGTATGTTTATGTGTATCTGAGCGGTGCAGAGAGACAGAGCAAATGAACAGAAAGTGAGATGGAGACAGAAGGAGAGACGGAGCGAGCACAAGTGGAGTTCATTAGTGTTCAGAGCCGACAGTGAGGGGGTGTAAGGAGGACCTGCGGGTTTTCTGTGATTCATCATCTCCTTGGATCCGTATTGTTTTGCTTTGATGCTTTGGAAGTAGCACAATCTCTACAATATCTTATCGTAGGAACATTTGCTGGATTACAGAGTTTGTGGCCACAGAGAAATCTTGTCCAGCACAGGGTGTAAATAGCCTGTGGATGATTTTAGTAAAAAATGAGCCCTTTTGCATAAATCTCTGTCCTTATCTTGCATATATTAACTTTGTAGGATTTGTGTTCATAATAATGTTAATACGTTAAATATAATTTAGTTTAAAGACATTCCGTTGCAAATACATTTGTATCTGAATCTAAGTAAAAATGTATGTTTTCCAGTGAAGCCCACTGTCATTAAAACCGCCGTGTATGTGAACAGCATTGGCCCAGTGGATCCCATCAACATGGTAAGCTCATATCAAGCACACACACATCCTGAAGTTTAGATTCTAAGCATGGTCCTGCAACAAGTTTTAAATGTTTCTTGGGTTTGTGGTTGTGGGTTTGAGTCCCACGCCAGGGGACTGTCCGGTTTCTTCCCACAGTCCAAAACACATGTTAGTAGGTGAATTGGCAACTCAGACGTGTTCATAGGTGTGAGTGTTAATGTGAGGTGTGAGTGTGTGTCGCCCTGTGAAGGACTGGCTCCCCCTCCAGGGTGTGTCCCACCTTGTTCCCGGTGAATTGGAAAAGCCATTACAGATAATGAATGAATATATAATGATATTTTGAAAAGGTAGTATTCTGAGTACGGCTAATAAAAAATTTGAAAAGGATACTTCTGCAAATATACCTTCAAACTTAACTCAAAAGTAAAAGAAAAATATTTTTTTAAACTTATGAAGCTTTACATAAATAACAGTTTAACTAAACACTAATGCAGTTAAATAGTCATCAAAAATGTCTTTACAATATAAACAATTAGTTTTAGTTCTGTTTATAAATTTGATTTTCTTTGTTTTGTTTTTAAGGAATACACCATAGACATCTTCTTTGCTCAGACATGGTACGACAGCAGGTTACAGTTCAACAGCTCTATGAAGGTTCTCATGCTAAACAGTAACATGGTGGGAAAGATTTGGATACCAGATACATTTTTCCGCAACTCTCGCAAATCTGATGCCCACTGGATCACCACACCCAACCGTCTCCTGCGTCTGTGGAGCGATGGACGAGTGATGTACACTCTGAGGTTTGTCAAATGCTGACATCATTTTACATAATAGCTGGTGTTGGTTGATTGTTGTTTGTGTAGCCGAAGTATGTGCTTTTGTATTCCTGTCCTATGGCACTCACTTTTGTTTTAAAAATTAAAAGGAAAAACTTCCCCGTTGTCTGTTGTCACGTACAGTTTTATCCATGAAGTAAATTTACATCACATTATTCATGTTACTTTAAAGTTAAGAAAGTTATGAAACATGGACACATGAACAAAACATACAAGCATCAACGTGCATTTGAAATGAGCCTCAACCATTTCCTTACCTTTTACAATTCTGTTTTTGTCAGGTTGACTATTAATGCGGAATGCTACCTTAAGCTGCATAACTTTCCTATGGATGAACATTCGTGTCCACTGGAATTTTCGAGCTGTAGGTGTTAAAATTGCTACTATCAATCTATGACTTGGCCTCAGCCCCGCCCTGAGTGCTGCTGGCCAACCAATCCCTACACATCACCTCTGCCAGCTGACCAATCTTCATGCACTGCCTATTATTACTAAACAAACATTGCCTCAGGCCTGTCCTAAATACCATCTTTGAACCCTGCATTGAGGAAGGACAGTGTACCATCCTCCAGCAGAAACCTCATCCCGCTCCAGCCGCCTTTACATTCCTTCGTCTTTCAGTCTGTGTCATCCCTGCATCCGCGGAATGCGCTGTCCATCAGCTTTCCATATGTGTCATTATACCATGGGCAGAGTTTTGAGGGAAGGCATGCATTAGACAAGCAGTGGGCCATCTTGTATGCCTCAGAGCCATCCTGACATTCTTGTCTTTGTGTACATATGTGTGTGCTGAGTGTGCGGGGTTGTGTTTGTGTGATTGGCAATGAGAGCATAAATTGATGCCTTACCTGTCCACGTGTTTGTGTTGTTTCCAGATGGATATCCGAAAAATGAGATTGAGTACAGATGGCAGCCTCGTGCTGTTGAGGTAGCTGACCAGCGCTATTGGAGACTTTACCAGTTTGCCTTTGTAGGCCTGCGGAGCATGTCCGACGTTGCACATACTCAGTCAGGTGTGTGGAATGTCCTTTTAAATTAGCTTGAGACACACTGAAGTTTGAGGGGTGAAAATTGTCCAACACACACAATACTGCAAGTCTAAACTCTTAGAAATTAATTCACTATATTTTAGTTAAACAAAATAGCTGCAGATTTAACAGATGCCATTTAGAAATATATATTCTTTGGTGTGCTCGCTCTAATGGTTTTAGTGGTACACTTTCATATTTAGTGTGCTCTACAGAGATTATCTATCTTTCATTCAAATGGAAACTCAAGACATGATGTCAATTAAGAGCCATGAAGGAAAAATGTCAAAGATTAAATTACAAAAATGTAAAACCATAAACAAATTATTGCTATTGGTATATGATATATAGGTTTGAGCTTTTAAAAGATGATTTATATACTTCATTTACACATACATTGGTAACCTCTATTTAAACTCTGTTTGGTGGAAAGCATTAAACAGTCAATGACAGTTTGTGAACATTGTTGAATTTCAGTGCCTACTAATGGGATTTTAGAGCTTCATTACACAACATCCATGAGGTATTAAAAAAATGAAGTCAGTTGCTAGCTGTAACAGACAGTTTAATGAGCTGTAGTCTCATAAGGGAAATGTTTGAAGTCTGAATAATTATGTTCATACCTGTATTGCATTATGATTTTTTTTAATTGCAGGGGAATATGTGGTTATGACAATCTTCTTTGAGTTGAGCCGCAGAATGGGCTACTTCACCATTCAGACCTACATCCCCTGCAGTATGATTGTAGTGTTATCCTGGGTCTCGTTCTGGATCAACAAGGATGCTGTTCCTGCCAGAACATCTTTAGGTACACTGCTATTGATGTTTCAGAAGTGCTCAGTTTGTTATAATGCTGAATGCAGAGGGCACATACAGATTTGATTTAGCTTTTCCAGGACTCATGGCTAAGACAGAGTATGAGATTTAGTTTTATGTATGTTAATCAGTCTGTGAATTGAGAACAGATGCAGTTGATGATTAGGATGATGTGCCAGGCTGCATGACAATTTATGCAAAGCACATCTCTTTTCAGGTATTAAATTATGTATGTGTATGTATTTATATTCTAAGAAAGACATTTCTAGGTTCCATCACCTCAGTTGAAAGAGAGGTATTATTGAATCCATTGTGAACACTTAATGCTTTTTTTCTGCCTCAGGTATCACAACTGTCCTCACAATGACAACCTTAAGCACCATATCCAGAAAGTCTTTGCCTAAGGTGTCATATGTGACCGCCATGGATCTGTTTGTGTCTGTGTGCTTCATCTTCACATTTGCTGCGCTAATGGAGTATGGAACACTGCACTATTTCACCAGCAATCGCCAAAACAAAAAGGCCAAACCCAGCAGTGCACAGGTGAGCAAATCTAGAGAGTTCTTACAGTGCTGAACTGCTACATTTAAATGAAAAATGAATGAGAGAGGTAGCACAATGGCCCAGCAGGTAGTGTTGCAGTCACACAGCTCCAGGGACCTGGAGTTGTGGGTTCAAGACACGCTCCGGGTGACTGTCTGTGAGGAGTTTGGTGTGTTCTCCCTGTGTCCGTGTGGGTTTCCTCCAGGTGCTCTGGTTTCCTCCCACGGTCCAAAAACACACACTGGTGGATTGGCAACTCAAAAAAGCATCCATAGGTGTGAATGTGTGAGTGAATTTGTGAGAGTGTCTCCCTTTGAAGGACAGGCGCCCCCTCAAGGGTGATTTCCCATATTACGCCCAGTGATTCTGGGTAGCCTCTGGACCCACTGTGACCCTGAACTGGAGAAATGATTACAGACAATGAATGAATAAATGAGAAAGGCCCTAATACCCTCTCATTAGTGCAAAAATTTTATTCTTAGATTTTCACATTTTACACATTTAAATCCAGGTACATTAATGAACTTGTGTAGTTGCCCCTTTCCAAATTAACATCAATTCCTCAATCTAAGAACAATCTTTTAAACATATTATTGCCCACATTTCCTTTGCTGCTCTTACTGAAACCTGTTTTTGGTTTAAAACCTTTTTAAATCTTCTGGTACATTTTTGTATATGAGTGTGGTGACTCATTTCCATTCATTCACAAGAGGATTGATGCATTTAAGTAATGCTATTGGGTATTTCAGTTCTTTCTCATGGTTCATTCTAATGGTATTTAATATTACAACTAGCACTATGCATTCAGACAAATTGCATTCTGACATCCCAAAACCCCAGATTCTTCCATCAGACTGCAAAGTGTGAATTGTGATTCATCACAGAGAACATTAGTTTCACTCCTGTGTAAATTGAATTTAAATATGTGTATGTAAAAGACATAATCATCGCTGATGATTACTCAATGCTGAAAGAATCATTCTTGTATTACTCTGGTCTATAGAGGCCTTGCTAGAAAGACACTGGTAGATATTTATTTGTTTTTCCTCTAGAAATCAAGCGTGGTGAACATCAGGCCGGGTACATCTTTGCTACAGATGAACAACATCGCCCCCTACCACGACGACGATGATTACACATACGAGTGTCTGGATGGGAAAGACTGTACGAGTTTTTTCTGTTGCATTGACGATTGTCGCTCAGGGGCATGGCGGGAAAATAGGATGCATGTCCATGTGTCCAAAATCGACTCCTACTCCAGAATATTCTTCCCAACTGCTTTCGGCCTCTTCAACCTCGTCTACTGGATCGGGTATCTGTATCTATAAAGATATAATTCAACACAGGGATGGACTCATTTGAAATTGGGGCGATATGTGGAAGTAATTTGTAAATTCTTTGCCCTCTTGATACAGTATTTGGAACCATAAGTCTTGAGTAAGAATTAATGCATAACAGCTACTGTTGGATGTTTCATCAGTGGATGTGTCATCATCCATTGGTACTTCATTTATTTAAGGGTGAGAATGTGTTTATAAAGAAAGAAAGGGCACGTGTAACATATTAGGCATATGATTTTTAATACAGTATCACAGAACATTGGTATTACCAGCCAGAACACAATTTCTAGAATATTGACTGTTATTTAAAACAGTTTTTATTCAGTATCAAAAAAGTTAATTTCACATATCCACCTTAGACAGTGCTGATCAATCTTCAGAATATTTGAGGCATAATGAAGGTTGTTATTTAAAATAATCTTGCATTGTCAGAGCTAAAGAATAGGTAAAACTTTTCTTTGACTATTTTATGAACAAAATATTAAACCTTTTTTTTTAGCTTCAAGCATATCAAGTAAATAATATCGGCTTCTTACAGAAACCTAACAGGAAAATTAAAGGACTAACCTGTTAACCTGTCTATTAGTAATAGTTGTTTAGATGTTGAACTTCAAGTAGTTTTTATGGTAAAGACACTACTATGCTTGTATATACACTAATCTTCAGCTTACTCGCACCTTATCAAACCAAAGCATAGGTAGTTTATGACAATGTGAAATAGATTTTTATGTTTCTTGATTTTCCCTAAGCCATTTTCTTGGAATTAGCTAATAATTACAGCCTACTGGACTTGAAAATACAGTTAATGCTAACACTGTAATAACTGGTGGTGAAAAATATCTCATTTTATTGTAACAATAATGTTGATATTTACGAGGAGCACAGGATACACCGATACTCATGTATATTTGCTAGGGACCCTGAATAATATGGGGATATGAATTTACATGGTTCAGTGTATCGGCTGGTTTCATATGAATGTCTAATCACTATTCTTGTTCGAAATTGTGAAACTGAACACCCATTAATTTGGGTCATGTGAATTCAAAGCTTCATTTTGTTTTCAGTGTAATTAAGCAAGAGTATGAGTTGAGGCTATGCACAAATATCTATTTGACTTCAATTATTTCATTACATTTAGCCATTTCTGACATTATCTATTCCCCAGTGAAAGCATCAACGTATAAATCAGCGTATAAACCTCGGCCGTTCACAATTGCCCCACAGCAGCTCTCTGCAGGAGAATCATTTCACAAGCGCCTCATTCGTGTTATCTCATGACTCATCAACATTCCTGCGGATAACGAATTCAAATGTTCTTTGGAGACAGATTTGCTCTGTTCCTTTCATCCAGCCCTGCAGACATATCACATACACTGAGATGAGAAAAGTGAAGTGAATGTTCTTAATTCATACGTGTCCACCATTCCTACATGAATAAAATATCAACACAATAATTATGAGAAGCAAAAAATGGAATGACAGAATTTCGTAGTTATAACATTTAATTCATGTGAAAATGAATCAGATAAATGCAGTTCATTACTGTTTGTCACTGTATTGCTGAAGTTAATTAGTTGACCTATTGAACGATTCCTTGTTAGCTAAAAACAAAGCCATTGATGCCTTTTGTAAAGTTGAACTCTTAAAGCATGACTCAACTTGATTGCTTTATTGTGCAGTTCTCACCTATGGTCCTTTTTCAAAAGCAGTGTGTGTGTGGACAGAATGTATCTTTGTTGATTGTTGATGTTAGTGTTGAACCCTGACATTTTTTTCAGTGGTTCTTGGTCATATCTGTTAGTTGGCTTGTTTTACTTGCAGGATTTTATGTCTGCCATTGAACGGATTTTAAGATCTATCATCAAGATGCAGTGCAGGCTTTTCATCTTCATCTAAATAATTATATACAGATCTGTGTTGTGTCCATTAAGACTAACTACATCAGAGTAATATTACATACTCCTTACTCAGTAACATTTAAAGCACCCTATGCAGAACAAATGTTCTAATAGCAATCAATCTCTCTCTCTCTCTCTCCCTCTCTCTCTCTCTCTCTCTCTCTCTCTCTCTCTCTCTCTCTCTATATATATATATATATATGAACGTATATTTTTAGATAAATAGATGATTTAGGTGTTAAAAATACACTGGAAAGATGGTGTTTTCAAGTTTTCATGATTTAGGTGTGTCCAACAGTTGCACGTGAATATAAAGTGTAACAACAACACAATCGACCATTTGTTGTTCAAAAATCTCTGAGACATTCCTGCTCCTATTATTTATTGATGTTATGTCTGCCAAGATTTCAGACAGAATCTGTAACAGATTCTAATGTTTGCATGAAATCCAGAAGCACACAGAAGAGAATATATTAATTCAAAATAAACCAGTTTAAACCAGTTCAACACAGGAATAATTATTTGAGGACTGAGTACATTGGCATTTAATTTAAACAAACAATCTGTGTAAAATCTTTTTCTTTAGAAAAATAAGCTACCCCTTCAGATCACACTGGATGACTAGTTCAAAAATGAGTCAAAAGCCAAAATGTCCCTCTTGTGCCTGACTGCAGCACAATTTTTAACCCAGCCCATTTCTGTTAACGGACAGCACAGGTACTGAATGTAAATTCAGAAATTAATTTGTGGAGTTGTGTTGTGTCCGTTTGACAAGGTGTGGTGTCACAATTAAACTCCCGAATTATTTTATTAATTATAAATCAATTTTACTTAAACTATTTAGTGATATTCAAAGTGGCATAAAATGAGGAGACTGAACGCACTGCCACGTTGATCAAATCAGTGTCAAATGCAGAGAAGTAGTGTTTTATACAATATATCTTACAAAGCATTAGTGAAACAACAAGGCACTGAACACATACACATACACACATGATTAGTGGCAGTGAACACACACCTGGAGCTGCGGGCAGCCACCTTTGGTGCTTTGAGGGGTTATGTGGATTGATGGAGGAAACAGCACTGCCAATCTCCTAACCATAAAGCCACAGATGCTCCAGCAAAATACTGAGCATTGTTGTCAACTTTAATCAAACATATTTATGGATAAATCGATGTATTTATTACCAGTATAGCTAAGAAAAGCTAAGTAGTTAGCTACCTGTTCTGAACATATTTTTCTAACATTATTGATTCAATATAAAATTATTTTTAGCAAATAGATAAATATTGTAGCTTACCCTAGAGTCAGTGTATATCTGTTAATAGTTTTAAAACTGTGCTGTGACTAAATCCTCAGAATAAAACACAAAGCAGATTCAGCTCCAAATATTAAATAAACCCACTCTGAAGATCAGGACAGCATGTGTTAGGCATCATCTGTGTATTTTAGTGTAATAATCCCTCCAATGTGCTTTACTGCTATTCCTACTGCAAGGCAGGACGTCAGGATTTCTGTTTAATTTTGTGCTTAATAGAGAGGGGAACATTTATAGACTCTGTGATTGCTTGGAAGGTGTGTCAAAAAATTGCATACTGATATTTCTTGCCAAAAGACATAATAATAATCTGAAAGATGATAAATCTGATACTTTATTTTAGTTGTGTGCAACCATTTGACACATTTGGATCCTGAACCACTTTTTTTTCCAGAGTTGTACATTTTCATAGCCATTTTCAGCTTTTACTGTAAGTAAACCGAATAAAAGTAAATGGCTTGCATGACAGCATGAGAGAGAATGTGTGTATGTAGGTACGTGTGTGTGTGTGTGTGTGTGTGTGTGTCTATTCACAGGGATATGTTTTTGATTGCATACTCTTGTGAATGTCTATGAATTCCATTATGGCTTTGTCCCTTGCTTTGCTGTAGTATCTCATCCAAAGTTTTTGTCTGTATCTTGTTCCAAATGTTGGTAGTTAGTTCCTTCTGTCAGTGCCCAAATGCCATGCCCTTCACCTGTTAATAGATTTGTGTAGTCAGGTAAAAAAAAAACAACAACAACAAAAAAACAAAAACAAATCAACACTGTGAGAAAATAAATCTGTGCCTGAGAAAAAAATACAGCCCAAAAAATCTGTCTGCTCTTTGTGCTTGTGATAACTATTCAGCAACTCATTGAAATTGCAATTTTTAAGATAATGTAAGTGGAACAAAACAAGCATTTGATTATCTTTCTTGCATGGTTAGTTTTGCAAAAGGTTGCACTTATCAACTTATCAATTCTTCAATTAGTTTCAGATTATGCAGTGAATGAGAGCACAGACTGTGTCAGAAATTTTCATACGTAGTATCTGGCAATAATTTTTGTGCATGTACCACTTGCAGGTCTTAAAGGAATGTATTTATGTGCCCCTAACATACAGCTGCTTCTTTTGACCCTTTGGTCCCCTGATGTTTAAATAGGTTAATATATGTTTAGATCACATAATTCTTTCTCCTGTTTTGCTGTGCCTTTAAGACTAATAAATGTAGATGATTTTCGCTCTGACTGGCTGCCCTGAATTGTGCTTAAATAAAAAAATTAGGACTGTGTCCCACCATCCTCCCGATGGTGGGACACAGTCCTAATTTTTTTATTTAAGCACAATTCAGGGCAGCCAGTCAGAGCGAAAATCATCTACATTTATCAGTAACTGGTAACTGGTTGATCCTCAGTCAGATGGGAACTCTAAGAGAGTACAGCTTGCCTCATTGCCAGGTCAATCCCTCTCCTCACATGGCATGGTGCGAGCCAGGATGGGTATCTCCTCCGGTGCATGTCCAGAGGCTGTCCAGTGAAGAAGTCTTAGCGGCAATACGGAAACAGATAGTTGTTTTCATCATGTATCTTGGAGGAAGCATGTGTGTAAGGCCTAATGATTGGGTGAAATTTTAAGTTAAACATTACATTTACACTGAGTCAGAAAGAGGATGGAAACACATGAAGGGTTTATTCAATTATTACACAAAAGAGCTCTAAGTAACACCAAGCAGCAAATAAAAGGAACCAACAAACAAACAAAAAACTCTCCACCTTGCAGATTAGAAACTCCAAGGTCTATACACACAAGAACAAAGAACGACTGAAACATGCACTGGAGTATACTGTTGGAGTATTGAATATACAAGTGACAATAAGGAAAACCCGGACACCAAGCAAGAATCACAGGACAAGAAAGGGGCGTGACTTTATCCAAGCCACAAAAGACACCTGGAAACTAAAGCTCATGGTCAGACATGCAGAGAGAGGGAAATAAAATAATGTGGAACTAAGATGAAGCATAGCTATTTGATCCTGACAGGCAGTTTACAACAATTATGGTCAGAGCTATGGGAAATGTCCATATACCCTTAGTTTCTTATGAAAATTGTTTATTCTGTGAGTGCACACCTGTTTGGGCAGCGCCTCTAATATATGAAGCATGTTTCTTCAAGCAGCCATTACAGGCCCCAGTGATTAGCATAGTTTAATAAGAAGAGAAGGCTGCTGGGTAGGGGTATGAAGGAGCAGATTACAAGCCGCGTCTCTGAGAAGACAGATCGTGGATTAAACACTGAGGAGGCCAATAAAAGATCTCCACTGAATAACTCCCTGAACACTCAGCTCTGGGCTGCCTTTCTCATAATGTTGTTAAGGGAAACAGACATGTCTGAAATGGCAGAGAGCTACTGATGGAAAATTCAAAATGTAGTTGCTCAGTAAAGAAAGATTTTTTTTTATAGAATGTATCTTGCAATTCAGTGTGTTCTTTCAACAGGAGCCTGCCTTGATATTGTCCAGACAATTGTACATTATATATATATTCATAGGTCTGGGTGTGTGGGGTGTGTGAGTGAATGTGTGGAATGTGTGTGTTTGTGTCACCCTGTGAAGGACTGGTGTTCCCCTCTTGCGCCCAGTGATTCTGGGTAGGCTCCGGACCCAACGTGACCTGAACTGTCTTTGGCTGAAATAGTTGCAAATCTCTAGTCCAGGGCATATGAGCATATGGCAGATAAAATAATTTTAAATTCTTGAAAATACTTGAATACTTTAATACTGAAATAGATGTAGACTAAAGGTTTATGTGTGTGTGTTTGTGCTTCTGTATATATAATCTGCAAAGGATGCAATCTGACAAATGAACACCCTCAAAGTATACTTTTTTATACTCTTTACCAATATTATATGAGAAAAAATAAAAAGATATTCTCTTATTTTATACACACCTCACCTTTCATACTAAGTCTTGTTATTATTTAGTTTAGCACATTTGATGTTAAATTCAATAATAAGAAAATGTATGAAAAAACATCATTGTTCATATTGTTCATATCTACATGCAACATCCCTTGTCAGCAAGTTAAGGCAATATATACAGTGAGTTACAGGGGGCAATGTGGATATGGGAGAGAGAGAGAGACAGAGAGGCAATGTACATAAAAATGCTGTGAAAAATGTAATAGTGTATTAGAAGTTCAGACTCAAAGGCCTTCAGCAGCAGCTCAGACACAGATAAGATGGTGTGAGAAACAGAGCTCAACTTTCTGTCTGCTCCCAGGCTCCCTCAATTGCTTGTTTGCCAGGTGAACCCTTTCATCCTCCTGAACACAGAGCGCAGACAGAGGAAGCAGAGATAAACTCAGATGCACAGTAAAGCATGACTTGCATTGATAGCCCGATGAAATTGTGATGAACCATTAGAAGGTGCACAGAGCTTCATAAGAACATGAACTGCAGCAACACACTGGTCTGCAAATCCTTTTCCCTCTTTCCTTTCCTTTCCTTTCCTTTCTTGCGTTTTGGGGAATTTTATGCTTACAAAGCATATGTTCCATCTCGGCTTGGCAACATACTTTCTTTAAAAATAACAGTATAGGTGAAAGTCATCTGTAAACTTTTTGTTCTATAAAGATTCTGCTTTGTAGTAAACTTCAACATAATGTTGAGTATCTATTACATTTTTTTAGAACCATATAGGCCAATACAGAAAAACTGCTTTTTAGAAAATACAATCCCGGTTATAAAACGATTCTTTAAAACAATAGAGAAAAATTCTTAAGGAAACTGGTGTGGCTCCTCTGTAGCACCATGACAACATTGCAAAGAACTGTGAGCAGTGATAAACGAAAGGTTTGTTGCTGGGCTTTGAGGCTTCAACAGAAGGGAGGCTGGAAATGGAAAGCCAATAACAGAGAAGAGGAATCCACAGTGTATTGCTGTTCAAAATGAGAGAGTCGATATGAGGGAGGGGAGGGTCAAGTTACAGAAATGATTTGCTAACAAAATCAGATTCAGCTAATTTCAGTTAATTACTGTTATACCCACGAGTGGCCCTCTACGATTTTCTAACAGATGAAAATATAAACGTTTTCTACTGCTTATTGCTGAGAGCACTGAGAGTGTCATTAGAGTCAGAGATGAGAGTGAAGGATGTGCTTTTCTGTTGTTGGTATATTGCTTACACTTCGGACAGTGGTGCTTTTGAAGCTCTTAGGGTTTCATGGTTACTCTATGTATAAAGACATTAGGGTAATTTAAAGCAGCTTCTCATCCGTCTGCAGCTCATAATTTGATTCATCACGGACCCAGTCCTTGCCACATTCCCTCTCTCTCTCTCTCTCTCTCTCTCTCTCTCTAAAGTGCAAATAAACAAAGAGCTTTATAGCCACAGTAAATCTGTGTGCCCTGCATCTTTATAGATACCCAGAGGGATTAAACACATAAGAGTATCTCTGAGCACTAGGATGGTAATAGTGATACATGCTGATATTAGCATGCCTGGGGATCTCAAATGATGAGAAAAGTACTAAGTGCTAGTGTTTTGTCAAGAAACTAATCAGCTCTGTTCAGACAGACAGATAAAATACGATTTGTTCTCATGTTCAATTTAAGCAGAGTCTGACCAGCACAACTCCACATGAAACTCAACTTTTCCCAATCAGATTCAAATCACATTTGTAGGTGGTTTTAAATGTGATTTAAACTTGTGTCAGAACAAGTGATTCAGATCATATTTCATATCTTTTATATCATTTAGTGATGAAGTTTTTTTTTTTTTTTTAACATTCTTCAGCCTACTGACACCTGCATTGTTACTGTGACAACCAAAACCAGTGAATGAGGGTACAGTCTGAACATACAAATTGGATCTGATCACGTAACTTACAATTTGGACACTATTTGAAAATCAGATTTCAGAAACAAGATTTTTTTCTGCAGTGTGAACACAGCACAATGTTCTTGGGCTTTTGAAGTCTAGGTAGTAGTAATGATATTAGGAGCAATATATTGATAGGTGCTTCACATACATTTACTGTGGAAATCTCAAATTAATTTATTAATTGATTCATTTCCTGTAACTCCTTATCTTACTTGTCAACCTCAATACAATACACAAACAGACTGACAGAAAAATCAATAAATTAGTCAGGCTATCCCTCATGCCTCTGTAGTAGCAGAGTTTTTGCTTTAATATGCTGGGGGAGGTTTCTACTTCTAATGCATATTATGTAACATTCTAGCTGTTACATCCACAATTCCACTCTTAACTGTTATTATTCAGCCTAGTGTTTACACAAAGTAAATGATGCATTGTTATGCAGGAGGTGAATCTAGTTAGCAAGAGTGTTACATGCTGCTGAATAAGTAAGAGACATGGCAGAGGTCTTCACCCTCTGTCAAACTGAGGCTGTTACCTGAATGTCTATGAGACCTGGAGGTTAATGACCAACCTGTAAAGAAAATATGCTTCTCAGCATGAGGCCAAGGTGAAGCAGCCTCTTTGGGCTAAAAAACATTTGTCATGTTTAAAATGTATTAGTTAGTTTGCTAATTATATTGCCTCCACTTAAGATCATCATTAGAGAGCTGAGCTGAAGTTCAGCTGTCACTCAGCTAATGAACAGACAGATATAGGACTGAGGTGTGGTCATCTATATTGATATTGTTGCCTTCCCCATGTGACCTTTTCCTGTCCATTACACTGCAGCCAATGCTCCGAGCTGTGTGTTCTCTAACACAGCAAAGCTCTTGATCTGTTCTAACTTTGCCTGTGTTTCTGGTACTAAAAAACAATGTTGTTGGTTCCACTCCATCAATATCCATCCATCCATTAATTCATTCATCCACTCATTCATTCTTTCATTCATTGTTTGCTTCATCTTTATCACACTATGGTGGGTCTGGTTTCTAATTGGAATCATTTGGCTCTGGGCAGGAGCACAGTGTTGACAAAACGATGGGCCAATTGCAGCCATCACACACTCAACCATCTGCTCCCACCTGTGGGAAATTTCACACAATCTATCCACCAATCAATATATGGTTTTTTTTTTTTGTTTGTTTGTTTTTTTTTTTTTTACTGTGGGAGGAAACTGAAGCACCCAGAAGAAACCCACGCAGACACAGAGAGAACAGGCCAAAACTGATTTGAGGTGAGGATCAAACACAGGACCATGGAGATGTGTGATATTGACCACAGTGCCCATGATGGATTTGTACTCTCCTAAACGTTTAAGTATTAAAAAGAATAAAAAGAAAAAGTTCAGTGGAAATTATTATTTTGTGCTTATTTTATAACTGTTATGTTGTGAACAAAGCACTGACCAGTTTTAGTTATTTACTTTAGATATGAAAAATTAAAGATCTAAAAAAAGAACTGTGGAAATATTTTTTTTTCTGTTAATGGGTTAGGCTTAGAGTTTCAGTCACAATATTTTCCTTGGAGAGAGAGAGAGAGAGAGACTTGTCTGAACACTGTAAAGTCATTACAGCAATTTCACCTCTCCACTCACTCCTAAAAAATGAAATAAAAAACATTATTCAACTCTCAGCATTATTCACATCTCCTCCAGTTCAAGTCCCCTAATAGCCTGCTCTGCTGTAGTGTGACCCCACCCATAGTAGTACAGAGTATGTGTGTGTGTGTGTGTGTGTATGGGTGTGGGTGTGTATGTGTGAAAATTAAGTTTAGAGAGCACTAGAGCTTCTAGAGCGAGTGATGTTATTAGTCTGTTATAATAATGGCATGTCTGTGACTGTTACATTCCCCACAGCTAACTCTGATTTATTAGATGCCTAAGAGAGTTAGGGGAAGGAAATTGAAAGTGAGCGTGTGTATGTTTGTTTGCTTGTTTTAGTACAGTTTAATGATGGTGCCATCACAAGGGTGACATGCAGGAGGGGGTCTTGGGGGCTGGAGGTGGGGGTGGGTATTGCAGTTCACCCAAAATACACAAAAATGAAGAAGCAAGTTGGAACTAAACCGTAACAAAGTATGACACAAGCATTATTAACATTAACTTTCCAAAGGGAACATTTAAAATCAGTCTGTTTCTCCATAACACAGCATGTCAGATCAAATTCTGGACAAGCTAGTTCATATCTTAATGTTTAAATGCACAGAAATTTGGGAACAGGTGAAACAATTCACCTTTAAATCTCAAATCTCATTTAGTAAAAATCAAGTTTGTAACAAGTACATGTGATTTTATTTATATGCTACAGGACATATGTTTGAAGTAAGCAGGCAATGCAGTAGCTGTACTTTTCCACTTTGAAGCTGCAGGATTCCAATGATAAATTCAAATAACCAGGGTTTTTAACATCATAAACCTAAGGAACCTTTCCCATGATACTGTGGGGTGGGGCTTTCGAGCTGCAGTGAGTGGCACAGGGGTAAGTGAAGATCGAGGACTGATTCATGGATCTGTGGGTGCTGAAGGAACATGAATTTGCTGAATTCCATCTAAACTAGTTTTAAAGCATTGTGGGTTTTCTTTCTTGACAGTAACTACAGAAATTAGTTTTTGAAGGTTTAATCACTGACTGGATGGATACTTTGGTAGTTTTATGTTTACAGCAGTGGATATAATACATCATTTGCACATTTCTGGCCTCACATATAGTATCAAAATAGCCTACATGTGTGTTTTTGCAGATTTTATTATAATAAGGAAATTGTTGCTTGGGGTGTTAACACTTAGGAGAAAGAAATGAAAAAGAAAGCAGTTAGCGATGTGTGTGTGTGTGTGTGTGTGTGTGTGTGTGTGTGTGTCCAGTTTAAAATTGAATAATGTCAGTGATGTATTAGGAGTTCAGCTCCTCTCAAAGCTGAGCTTAGCTATTAGTCTGTGCTGTGAAGCTCACTGATGCCTGTGGCTCAGAAAGCCTTTCACTCCACCATAAATCTTTCCACAGTTCATCTGCTGCACCTATACCCCCACACACCAGTGTAGTGCCTTAATTATTTACACCAGCCAGTGCTCATCCATATACACTGTGTGTGTAAGGTCCTGCACAATGGCTTCTCATACATAATGTATAGAATGGGCCTTTAAATATGTATCCAGTCAAGATGGACTCTCTCCCAGTCACAGAGAGAGAGAGATGTCAAACCCTGAAACACAAGCCAGTGATCGAGTATCATGAGCTACTTCCAGCCCATTTCAGTAAAGGCACAGTTTGGTGTAATAACTAGAAACATAAACAAAAAACCTGACCTACTCAATTGTGCCTTAATTATAATATTTTTTTAATATATTCGAATTTACGTTGGTGTAAGTCATGGTGTCTGTGAATAATGTTATACATTCTTGCTAACACTGCAATGAACTTATATAGTATTGCAACTGACCATGTTCTATATACAAGAAAGTACACAAGTGTACAGTGAAATGTATATTTGCACATAGTTTGAGACTGAGATGTGGTCAGCATTTGTACCAACTCTAAAGGGCGTTTCAGGTGAGCAGCATAGCACATTAGTCTAATGTTAGCTTTGTTTGCACGATAGGTACAAATCTAACAAACTGACATTACTTGGCATGGCCCATTGAATTTGTAATTTAGATGGCTTAAGTTTAGATTAGTAGATTAGGCAAGCTAAGTACTGGTTATTTAAGGTAGATGTATTGTGAACAAATGCTTGCTATTTTTGTCTTTATATACTTCCTGCTGTCTCTTAAATGTGACATACACATATTGTACCTCCTTTCCTCAAAGTAACTCTCTGGGGTCTTAATGAAACATCTATCACATGATTTGGCCAAAATGACAGGAGACAAAAGAACACTGGTTTCTCCTGGTCTAAACAGCCCTGTTCAGAACTACTGGTTTCAGCACGTGTTCTTTAAATGATAGTGAACTTAAAAATCAAACCCTGTGCCAGTAGCTTCAAGAAACAAGGAACATAATCTCAGCTCTGCCATTTTTACTCAGTTCTCGTATTTCTTCCATAAAAGTGGGTTCAGCTCCCCATATTGAAAAGTTTTATAAAATAAACCCAGATATGAATCTTATGTATGTTTACCTCAACCATTTAAGTATAATATATGACACTAAAAATATAAATACAATCCATATTAAATTAATATATTATTAGACATATATGTTACATGTACATGAACAACATACATGAACAATCTATATTATTATAGATTAATTCCCCCCATTTTCCAAAGTCAACCAATTGGTTGAAGCAGCCAGTGATGTCTTAGGGCAAGTCAGCGAGGATTAGTGTTGATGATTAATATGTGTTTTACATTTTTTATTTTAATATTTTCAACCTTTAATATTTTAATTTTAATCTATATTTAATATAGCAGTGAACATCAAATGTATATGGTAATGGCTATTTTGGAACATCAGAGGCTATTATCTGACAGGGAATGGTATCTTAGCTTTTACAGTCTTTATTTTTTTTAAATCTACATTAGAATCATCACTGGCAGAAAAATTTTGACACGAGCAAAAATATTACTTTTAATTAACTAATTAAAAAAAAGTCTGATAAATAGCTTTGCATAGCATTTTTTTAGATCCCTGAGACTTTTTCACAGCAGTGCATATTATTATGTTATAAATATAACATGATCCCAAATACCCTAATACCCTGTGATGCCTGAAATTGAACCTCACTGATGGCTTTTAAGCAGCATCATTTGATAAATCCATGGATTGTAATATCTTGCAAAATACATATTCCTTTAATTTAAATAAATAAATGAATAAATAAATAAATAAATATGTTGTTGCTACATTACCACGCTGAAATACTTACTATTGGTTGTCGCACCGCGCTGTTTTGAGTATTATTGGCGGATCTGGCTGTCATTCAGGAAACTGGCCAATGGGAATTGAGCCCGCCTCTCAGCGCCCAAGTTTGAAAAGTCCTTCTGTTTACATGTTTCTGTCGCTGCTGTTATTCGCTCGGTCTAAATGTTTATTACAGGGACTATTCATGTATAAATTCCTAATTAAGCGAACTGTGCGATGTCACCAGAGAAAAAAAATCCTGGAACATGGACAAAGGAGTCAGAGGGATCTATTCAGTCAAGTGGAAAAACCGGTAAGTCCTTAGGTTTTGTAGCTAGCTAGCTAACCTATCACTATATTAAAAGTATTTTCATATTTTGAGTGAAGCCATTGATTAATTTAGGATGAGGAAACGGAGAAGCCATAAACTTGTTATCAATACTGCAGGAGAATAATTATGCACGTTCAACCTGTAGTAAGTAAACGCCAGTGTATTTTTTATTCTGCTTATTCAGGATGTGTGTTAATGTAAGATACTAATCACTATTAGCCACAAATGTGTGCCCCGCTGGTTATAAATAAAGGCCAACTCATATGGTCTGATTCCACACAAGAGCTACTGTAGCAAAAAGGCTGAAAATGTATATTCTGGTAGAAAGCTGTTAGAACAGCTTGCTGCATACGGGGTTGTGTGCCCATATTCTCCCCTTTGCTCCCTTGTACAGCAAATAAGCCTTGGGCTTTCATGACCCTGTCACTGGTTTAGTGTCATTCCTTGCAGTACTTATAGGAGCTGTTAACCACTGCATGCCAAAAAAAAAAAAAAAAAAAAAAAAAAAAAAAAGCACAAGACATGCTGTTTTGAAGCTCTGACCTAAACATTAAGGCCATCACAATCTGGACATTGTCAAAATCACTCTGGTCCTTACACTTCTCAGTGTTTTCTTCATCACTTGTTGTTGGTTTTAATCTTGAGGCTAATTTGTGTATATGGGGTTGTATCTATCTATCTATATATGTGTGTGTTTGTGTTAGTAAGTACATATAAGTGTATATGAGGTAAAGAGAATGTGATGTGGTGAGTCCTCAGCTTATGAGTCATCTCTGAGGAGTCATTCCCCAAACGAATCCCCAGTCTCCAAAATCACTGAACCATTCTCTAATCTAATCAACTCACCTGCCAATCTCCCTGATGCACAGCCTGTAGCCTTCCACTACATTACTACACTCCTACTGTTCTATACTACATTACACAATAATACATTCACATTACAACCTACATTTTATCAGTTTACTGCACTTTTTCAGTGAGGAAACCACACTGAAATTGCTGTGATTTTACGGAGGCACATAGAAACTAATTAATCTTGTGTTGATTGTATTCACTGAGCTCATTTACATTTACTATTTTCAATCCAAATATTTTCCTCTCACTCGCTGACTACAGCTGCATAGTCATCATATACTTCAGCTATTTTAAGCTTTAAATATATCATAACACCTGTATGATCACTGAAAAATCTAAATGTCGGAACATTGCTGTGAAGACTGAATAATTTTCAGCCACAAAAACATATATGAGGTCAAGTCCTGATGCTGACTGGTTAGTTCTAAATCACAAACACTTCAACTCCAACTCAAACAATACATATTAAATGAGCTACATCAACTACACAACACAGTTCTTTTTTTTAAGACCAAAAGCAACACTGTAGTGCTGTAGTGAGGTGAAATATTTTATTCATGTGGAAATGATGTGAGTGTATATTTGAATCAATTAAATTCGAATCCAGCACTATTTTCAGTGCAGTAACACAGTATGAGGGGTGTGTGTCTGTGTGTGTAAGTGAGAGGGGGTGCAGAAGGACAGAGAAGGAAAGTGTGTTAGAGCATGAGGGCCCAAGCATCTAGATCAAAGTAAAGCAGCAGTGAAATCTTAACTGCCCCCTGCTGAGAAACAGCCATTCCATTTTACTCTATGGCCAGTCATAAATTCCCCACTAGCTTTCATTCTCCCATGTTTTTTGTCTTCCTCTTTTTCACAGTGGTTCTTTCTCCCTCGTCAGTGTTTAATAAAAAAGCTCTAATAACTTGGCTCATGTCCTGACTCCAGGGCTGATGTATAGCAGCAGTCCAGTCCTTGGACCCGTTGGCCAGTTCCATTTATTTTCTCAACACAGAATGCTCAAGGGGCTTTCTCTATCTCTGTAGTGAAGATGATGTATAAAAATATATAAGTGGACAGTTTGATCAGTGAGGTTCTTGGATGGAAATTTCCTCCAACATGTGTCTGGGCTGGGTGGATGGTGATTTTATTTATTTATTTATTTATTTATTAAACTGCCTTCTCTTTGACTCTCTTCACTCCAACCTCAGTGAGTCAGATCACTATGGCAACATCAGCCCATTATCCTCTGTTTGTCACACTGCATCATAATGTTCTCATCTGCTTCTTCACTCATGCCAGGACTCCAAGAGGCATGATAATAAGAAATTAAATTGAAGCAACACACACACATACACACGTTCAATAATAAAGATAACAGTAATTATAATGAGATGGCTGGGCTGGTGTATGTGAGATCTTTTGAGTTGTTACTCCATAAACCCTCTCATTAAAAAATGAACTCCTTCATGAGGGATACAGCAGTCTAAGTGTTGTATGTGTCATCAAGAGCTCGCTAGTTCGATTAGCCATTTAAGGCTGGAGGTCCAAGAGGGCACAAATGACCTCGCTCTCAGTGTAGGTAGGATGCCCCCTCCCCCAGCGCACAGGCAATGTGTTGCTCAACCTGGATTTCTTTTGGCTGACATGAGAGATCTGGACAGTTAGGTTTCTCCACCAAACATGATGAGCTGTCCAGTGGTGTTGTGTTAAGAGAAGTTTAAAAATACATGGTAGTCAGCATCACATATCTCAAAGGAAGCATGTTCTTGTCTTCACCCTCCCAGAGTAGTGGAGCTGTGTGTGACGGAGGGAATATTAGCTATGAGGTTGGAAATTGGGATACATTAGAGCAAATCTGTTAATGTTGTTAAAAGAAATGGAGATAAGAGTGTTCCACAGTGCCACAGTGTTTGTGCATACTGTCACTGTCTAATAATACCTTGGATCTCTGTTTTTGACATTATTCCTTTTTTTTGGCATAATTTAAAAATGAATTATGAAAAAAAAGCAGTGTCTTTAAATTCTCTTGACAAATGGGATCCAAAAATGACTTCAAATAAATTATTTTACTTCACATTTTCAATAAAATACATTAAAATCCACTAGAGAATATACACGGCTTTGTTCTAAAAGCATAGATTTGTTTGTGCTTATGAGGGTGTGGGGGAGGGAGAGAGAGGGAGATTGTGTTCTTTGTGCAGAGTATTGTGGGGGGATTCTCTATTTCTTACATCTCATCTGTACCTTTAGAGTCTGAATTGAGAAGCCTTTTGTACATTTCCTCATTAAGTAAACACTCTTAGCTGTAATGTATCCCAGTCATGATTTCAACAAACAGAGTTCTGATAAACCTGAAGATCTGCCTCAATCCTCTGTCACACTTTAATCTCTAGCGAGAAATCCAGTCTGAGTCAAAGATAAACATACACACCATCACACTCATACAAGTATATTGGTACCTAGTGGCTGATTAAGTGCAGGTGGGAGGAGAGCCACACTTTTGCTGGGTTTTAATGGCAGTGTCTTTTCTATGAAGATGGAAAACAAGCACATGCTCTTTGTGTGTGCTGAGAGAGAGAGAGAGAGAGTGTGTGTGTGTGTGTGTGTGTGTGTGTATGCATGTTTCTCATTGCTTTAAGCAGGAGTTACTCTTTTTTGCCTAATCTTAGACCACACTCAAGAGGTATAGATTCTCAGGTCAGTGGGAGTCAGGGCTTGAGAGAGAAAACCTGTATGTTTCGTATAAGGTAAATCAGATAAAAAACATAATAGGTCATTATATATCTTCCCTATAAGTCAGAGTCATTTTGTGTATGATTACAGCCACATTTGTACAAAAACAAAAAACAACCACATGACCCACTTCCCTTACACATTAAGAAGCCTTGGGCACCCACGATTCTGTCACATGTTCAAGGCTTGGCTTTCCTTGAAACATTATTTGGTAGGTATACCATCATCATCATCATCATCATCTTCTGATCTGCTTTTCCATTTCAGGGTCACGGTGGGTAGGTATACCAGCCACTGTATATCTCTTTCTGAAAGCCCTTCTGTTCTTCTCTCCTTCAGCGGTATCTAATTGACTCTGACATTTTGGGTGTCATGACGAGTGCACAAATTTCTGATGAGTCATGCTGAGCTAAATGCCTAAATACTCCACACATCCTTCAGAGTCTCAGCATCTATCAAGGAGACTGCTGGAGCTATTCAGTACAGTGTGAGGCCAGTTTAACCTTTATGTTAATTTCATTTTGTTTTATTGTGCATTGAGTTTCCTTGGTGAGGTCAGAGATGTGTCCAAATTGCTGGTTTGCTATCTTTCAAAGTGTCCAAAGAAAAAAAAACATACGTTGGTAGGTGGATTGCAGACTCAAAAGTGAGTGTGAGTGTGTGTCACCCTGCGAAGGACTGGCGCCCCCTCCAGGGTGTGTTCCCACCTTGTGCCCAGTGATTCTGGGTAGGCTCCAGACCTGCTGCGACCCTGAAATGGATAAGCAGTTACAGACAATGAATAAATGAATAATAACACAATAAGACCATTTACTGTTCATATTTTCTCCTAATAGAGACATAGTGTACTGGCAAGCATTGTGCTTGTAATAAAGGAAGAAGGAAAACAGTCCTATCAACCTAAGGAGAGTAAGGCCAGCAGTTTTCTCCAGGACTCCCAGTCTCAGAAGACCAATGCTTCACTGGCAATCTCCTGATAATAGAACACCCCCACCCCAGTATATCATTAAATAGAAATAGGTTAAATTATGCTAATATATCTCACATTTCATATTGAAATAATTTTAATTATTTTTTTTATTATTTGTTCATTTAGAAAACTAGACTGCTGAATAATTGTATAATAATTTTTATAAAAGTAGAACATTTTTTTGACTCCTCTTTTCAGTTAAAAAAGAGTTAAATGTCAAGTACACCCCTAACACCTAAACCTAACACCCCACACCTGCAAATTAGACTGTCTTGAAAGCATGAGTATCAGAGCTATACAATACATTGTGGCCAGCAGATACTGAAGATACTTTTTGCGTTAAAGTATCTTCAGCAAGAGATTTAGGTCTTATTCAGAAGGATAATTTAAGATCTGCTAAAAGCACATTGATACACACAGTTGATATAAACATATTACTGTAGTATTTTGCATTACATGATACGTGCATGACACATGCAACCAGACAGAGGCCCAGCATTGTTTTTCCAGAAATAACCACAGACCACTGTTAAATTACTGGATATTATCTTCTACCACAATTTAAGACAATCTATGATATCTGCCAGTGTATGTTTATGGCATGATTATGCCAATGAAAAATATCAGTGCAGTCTTAGTCTGGATGGTTGATTTCTGAGACTGTACATATATTTTTTGTGTTCCTATATTTCTAATTTTGTGTTCCTTGTTTTGCCTAAAATTAATTTTGGTGACGTGTGGAAATTGTTTGTTTGTCGACACACATTAATTAGTGGACAAGCAAACATACACAAATAAAGACCACTTATTTGACCTTCACTCAGCATGAGACGGTGACTCTAATTTAACAGGTCAATAGCCGGTCAATACAATCGGACGGAGGCCTGGAATGGGAGATATCTAAACATGCCATGGAAATCTTACATGCATAGATGTTTATTCCAGCTGTTAACACATTCAGTAAGACAGACATCAATACTGCACAAGCTCTACTAAGAAAATGGATTCATAATTCATATTGAAGTATGGCCATAAACATACTATTATGCATGTCAGCATTTGACTGAAGCCATGTATCTGTATTAACAGTGATTTATTTGTGCCATCATGGCCGACACATGCAACATTATTTTAGAGCTGAAAATACTTGAGAGTTTATATTTCATCATTATACTTACAAATTATCTTGGAGGATTTCAGCTTTCCTTGAATATAATGCAAAATCTACACTTTCCAAATAAGATCTAAAATCCCGTGTTTATCTTTTTTTTATGATAACAAGCATTTATTCTTGTTTTATTTACATAATTATTTTACATCATTTACATACATCATTGGTTTGTTTGGTTGTTGTTTATTTATTTTCATACCCAATTTTCTCCCCAGGTTTAATGAATGCATGATGAATGAGAGTTACACTTGATGAATGAAAGTTACACTTATTTAGCATTTTTTTAAACCCCCAAATTGTTTTACATTCTCTGGGACATTAAGGAGTTGCCTCAAACATATTCCATACACAGCATCCATCTGGATGATGCAACAGCAGCCAATTTGCTCCACTGTGCTCCCCACATATCAGATGTTAGGTAGAGAGAAGATGAATGAATGATTATTGAAGATGGGAATGATTAGGGGGCCAGAAGTGACCATGGTAGCACATTTAGTCATCTGGGTAATATCCCCACTTATTTCAAGGAAATGCCCAGGGATCTCTTATGACCTCAGAATGTCAGGACTTTGGTTTTAAGTCTCATCCGAATGATAGTGCCTTTATTATTATATCTCAGTATGATTGCTGGTGAAAACTGTCTGAGTACAAATTGGCAGCTGGTGTAAAATGCTTTCGGATCTCATTAAAACTTTAATCCTTGTTATGTTTTGAGTTGTAAGTTGAGATTTTGCATTCACATATATGACATATATGGTGGTGCAGCAGGTAGTGTCGCAGTCACACAGCTCCAGAGACCTGGAGGGTGTAGGTTCAAGTCCCGCTCCAGGTGACTGTCTGTGAGGAGTTAGGTGTGTCCTCCCTGTGTCCACGTGGGTTTCCTCAGGGTGCTCCGGTTTTCTCCCACGGTCTAAAAAAACAAGTTGGTAGGTGGATTGGCGACTGAAATGTGTCCATAGGTGTGAGTAAATGTATGAGTGAGTGTCACGCTGTGAAGGACTGGTTCCCCCTCCAGGGTGTGTTCCTGCCTTGCGCCTAGTGATTCCGGGTAGGCTCCAGACCCATCGCGACCCTGAACTGGAGAAATGGTTACATTCAATGAACGAATGAATGACTATATGACATATGGCCGTCATTCTTATTTAAAGCAGTTTATAGTTTTTAACTCGTTATAGAGGTGGGCTGAAGCAGCATTAGGAGTCTTGCTCAAGGAGATTTAAATAAATTACATGGTATGGATGTTCATGTTGACCTTTTTTTTTCAATTTAGCCCCTTCCCCCCTGTTCCCCTGTCCAGTCTCACCCTTGAAGTGTGTAATATATTTCTGGAAACTTCACCTTCACAGCACTATCATACCCATCATCATTTGTTATGTCAATGTGACCCTGTTTTACTGCTCATATAAACAGTTTTTCTCAAAAATCATACTCAGCGCTTTTAGAGGAGACAAGGACACACACAAATACAAAGTGCAATCAAGCACAAACTATACTTACAAATACTACACAAACCCACATACTGCACTAACACATACATACTACACATGCATATACTGCACAGACAATTACATAAAACCGTAAAACCCATACACTATACAAACATATACTGCACAAACACACTGTTCGACAGACACATATTCTTCAAACACATATATAGTCCATAAAAACATACACTATAAAAACACATACATACTGCAAACTGTGTGATTGTGAGTGTGAAGGCAGCAACTTGAAACTAGTGTGCTCTCTCTCTCTCGTCCTGTGTAAATGCTGATGTTTGTGACTGTCTGTTGACACTAGTACTAGACAGTGGAATCCAATGGAGAAGTGTAATTAAAAGTGACAGGCATAGTCAAGCATCAATCTCTTCTCCGTCCAGTAAATTGTGCTGCAGAACACAGGCCTGTGCAAGAATGGAACCATCGTAACTGTTTTCTCTTTCAGTGTTTGTTTGACTGTTGGACATGGGCAGCAAGTCTGTCCAACTGGAGCAGGCCCTGCAGATTTTCCTAGATCATGGCAAGATCAGATGAAAACACACTGGTGTTTAAATTAAGTCTCCTTCTGTTCAGATACTTCTCCCCACACTGGGCTCAGGTTTGCTGAGATAATAAAACTCATTCTCGTACATCTACACCGGAACTAAAAACAGACCCCAAGCAGATCTCATCCAAGACTAAGAACCATTTATCTCAGTATCTCAGCACTTATACATTAATAATTATATCTATTTGGGGCACAAGTGTCTCATGTCTCCTTGTGTAATGCTATCTCATTTGAGGAATTTTTCGAGAATCACCAGTCTCCTGAGCAATCAACAAGTGGCTTTTGTGAAGTGAGTGAATCTGAACTGAGATAAATGTCAAGACTTTCTCAAGTCAAAACATTTCATTACACTCTCTACACCCACCAGAGATGTGAATTTATCTCAGAAAGATTATGAATATCTAGTAACGCTGTAACCACGACCCTGATCTGCATAAATGGTTACAGATAATGAATGAATGAATGAATGAATAGTATTGCTTTACTGTAGCTAATCGCTTATAAGGCTATGTGACACCTAAATAATCATTTCATGACAACTTACAAAAACCTACAAACATAGCTTATAAAGGCTCATTCAAACCAGTGCCAGCTTTCATTGATGTATTCTTATTGGAATAAGCCTTAATTGAAAATTTTTTAAAATATTTTTATATTTCCAAATCTCCAATGATTGGTTTAAAGGGAATGTCAAAGATTGTGGGGAAATGCTGTTCTCGCTAGTTAATTTACGTTCAGAAGCTTCATGTCGTTTAAGGTAGAACAGTATATTTGAGAGGAAAAAATGGCAAAAAAGTTTTTTTGCGGTTGAAGTTTAACTTGTCTGTATGTTTTTTATTCACCATTTAAATTACCACTGATATTCATTTGTTTAGTTTTGTAGCAATGCCATTTCTCTGCCATGAGCAGTGTGAGCATAGTAGCATATCTAACATATTACACTGGATTTGAGTACACAAACAGACTGAAGAGCAGCAAATGGTGAGGAAACAGAGGAAAGTTTATATACAGTAATTTAAAAAAATAAAATAAAATTGTGAACGTTGCCTTTAAGGCCTAAGCAACTGATTGTGTAGTACCAGACTCAAGCCATGGCCACATGACATTCTCCAAGACGTTACCGCGGTGACCTGAGCTTGATGTCACGTTGCTCCAGGACCAGACAGAGCAGCCCCCTGGTTGCCTTGGTAACAGGGAAAGAGTGTGGTGGTGGAGAGAGTTAAGCCTCCTAAAGAGAGGGGAAACGGATGAATATACACACAAACACTTTGATGCTCATACAGGATTAAGAATACTTATCTTTAAATTTCTCCCATTGTATGCAGTTACATTTTCCCCGATGCTGACACTGTCCTGTTAAACAGACTTGTGAAATCTGCTTTAAACGTGACATTGTATGAAAATATCACTTTTTCAGGGCATGTGCATTTTAATGTTGGGATCTGGAGCCTACCAACCCACACAGTGAAAAAAGACCAGTCAGTATTTTGTGAATTACCTATGTTAGAAAACATGGGGTAAATCTGATTCATTCTGATTTGTTGAAACTCATCATCTCAGTCTCATTAATCATGCTGGACCTGCGTTTATGTGAGAGCACAAAGATGAAGTTGAATAGGGCTGTTTAGACAGGGGGAGAGCGGTGCTGTGTTGTTTGATCACTGCAGATATCACATTGGGCCTCACCAACCTCCTTCAGTTGGGAGTAGGGCTGGTGCATTGGTAGGATTATGGAATGGGAAGAAAGTGAGGCTGAAGGGATTTGATTAAATGTCTGCTAAGGGAGACCTGAAATGTGAACACTGAGAATTGTCTGTAAAGATGTTAAGTAAGTAAATTTTGGGAGATAACATAGTCAGTTTTGCTGTGGACTAGCTAACTCATTTCCACCACTCACTAATTACACTCTGCTTCTTTATGAAAAACTCTTTTCTCTCTTCTGTCTTTATTTGCTTTATTTTTTTTTTATTTGCGGAAGGGAGATTCATCACAAAGGCTTTCTGAATGTTAATATTTGCCACACAAAGTATTGAGTATATTGTAAAAAAATGTGTACTGTTAATGCAAGGTTAATAATTTAATATTAAAAAAGCTGTACCTAATATGCTAATATTTATTTAGGGCCCCTGTCAATCACAGGCCCTTAGCATCATCTTAATGTTTTTTTCCTGCTTCCACAGAGTGCCTCTATCAGATCATTAAATGCTACTGTTTAGTTGTTAGTCAGCATTGAATTACTCTGTGCAGGTAAAAAAAAAACATGTTTTCCTGTATTTAATCAAATGTAACTTCTGTATATTGGTTAGATCTAGCAATTAGCCTTTCAGTTCCTTGAAAAAGAGATAATATATATCTTTCTTTAGAAAATCGCTTTACACAGAGATTTTACTTCACATTTGGGAACAGGTAAAAAGCTCCTGGGCCTAAGTTTGGGCTGTAAGGTTGATGACTCATGTTTTGGGATCCACAGTCATGCACAGTTTTTTCATCATCATTTATGTATTACTCATACTGATGATCAAAAGGAACTGTTTTCTTTATATACAATATATCAGAAAGTGTCACTTCCCAGAACCATATAAAATATTCTGCAGGATTAGTAGATTATATTGATACAGATGACACACATATACACACACGCACACACACATACATACACACACGTGTGTGTGTGTGTGTGTGTAGGTGCGTGTATGATTTCTGTAATGGATGAACAGAGCCAGAGTCATGTCTATAGATAGAAGCCGGGGGTCCATTTGTGGCAGGCTGCTGAGAATCTATCAACCTGAATAAATAATGGCATGATGAGAAAAGTGGGACAGTGATAAAGATTTCAGTGGAAAACCACAGCCTCTCCGAGAAAGAGAAAGAATAAGGGGAAAATGTAGAGGAAGACAGACAGGCAGACAGTTAAACAGACAAATTATACAATTACATTTTAATCATTTTTACACTTGAATCGCTCTTCCTCACCTCACTTGATGTAACATTCAGAACACGGTGAAATGCTCTCAGAAAGTGGGCAGAATCTGAGAAATCTCTTGGCTTTCCATAGAAAACCAAACTGAGGAAGTTGGACAGATGGGAAGAGTGCACTCGTCATAATGTCATCACTAGACAAACAACAGCTTAATTCACACACCGGAGACCCCAACCCTTATGACCTTATAAGACCACATATGGAAGAATAAAGCTGCGCCCGTTTGTTTGAGTTTGCAAAGGAGATTGTTCCATTACACTGACAATAAATTTCACAACGTGTATTAAATATGCTGCAATATCATTTGATAACATTAATATTTTCCCATTTCCAGTCTCTCAAAGACTAAAGGAGATGATTACTAAGTACATGGACTAATATGAAAACTAACTGTGTTATTCCTAATGCTTTATAACAGGAAAGTGTCCACTCTGTGTCCATCTGGGTAATGTTGTCAGGCAGTTGTTTTTATTGCTATAACAAGGCTTCTTTTCCTTTGAAAGGGGAGTGATCTTTAAAGCCAAACTGGGCATCTACAAAAACATTTCTAGAACCTATTTAAAATCACTGGTAAAATCTGACAAAATTTGTGGAATAGTTTTTAACATTCATTAACAAGCAATGCCCATGGTTTTTCAGCTTCTTCTACTGGGCCATGCACATATCTCCACCCTGCTGCAGGACATTTCCAACTCGCAAACAGCATTTATTGAATGGCAGGACCTTCCCTACCGCGACCCTGAACTGGATAAGCGGGTTACAGATAATGAATGACTGAACGAGGACCTTCCCTGGAAACAGACGCCATGTTTAGTGTTAGAAGCCATTCCATTCATTTTAAGCTTTTCATCTCTTTTCTGTTTCAGGGGACTCTTGGTTTATTAAAAAAAAAAACACAAGAAAATATTCCTGGCCATTTAAAAATGTTACAAAGTTTTATCCAATATTTTAAATAAAATTCTGTGCAGGTTTCCTCCTCTTCTTTTTTTCTTTTTTTTTTTGCTCTGGAAAATCTGCAGTATATGTATGCAGCCCCTGCTCAATAAATGGGAAACAAGTTAAGTGTCTTGGTCTGAAGTGGCTGAGGAGCTCGCTCTCTCACCATTGCTCATTCAGGCGTGGCAGAGAAACAGCATCTGAAGAGGTTAAGAGAATAGTGGAGAAATATATGAACATTTAACCCTTGTATCGTCTTCACTTTTGAGACCCTCTGGTAGCCCTTGGGTCAAACTGACCCAGGACATATTTGGGGACTTAAAAACAATTCTGATATTACATTTTGCTTCATAAACAATTAACATATTTTGTTTATCTCAATTTGAAACAATAGAGATAACATATATGTCCAATGATTGCAATTAGTATCTACTAGAACACAATTAACAATGGATATGTGAGTAATTTTTTTTGTTAAAAATCCACTACACTCAAGACTTGGGTGTCATAAATCATGTATATCTTGGAAAAAATTAATTGAGACAATGCATTTATTATTTTGAAAATAAAAGTAAATGTAGGCGCTGTTTACTCTTCATGTATTTATGGGTTGTTTTTGTACCCATGGATGTTCCCGCTGGACTTGAGGATCGAACTGGCAGCCTTCCGGTACCAAGCCATTAACCTCTTTTGTCCTACCCAATTGATGTGCAGGTGTGAGGTATATAGTGTGAAAAAATATGGAATAACCTCAAAGAAGTGGTTTGTCAGTGGCCACATGACAGAGGATAAGGAGTGTGAAAAAGTGAGAGCTAACAGCTTCTCTGTGCATAGATTATAATAATGTAAAATATGTGTGTGTCTGTGTATGCATGTGTATTTTACAACTTTCAGAATGTTGTAAAAGGTTTGTAACACTTATGTAACCACGGGTTCTTACAGGCTACAATAGAATTGACTCCAAATTCGGGAGACTGCTAACATCATGAAAGTAATCACAGACCGAAAATGCTACAAAACTAAACAGCCCGAGTAACAAATGAGTTTCTGTGGTAAGTCAAACAGTGAATAAAAGCTTACAGACAAGTTAAACTTTATCCACAAACAAGCTGCAGTCACTTTCTTACTCAAACAGGCCATTCCAAATTAAAGATGAGATCTGAATGAACAGGTGGTAGTTTGTTTTGTTGTGAGCAGCTGTCCAGAATCATCTACATTGCCTTTAAGGAGTTAAACATTATCATCATGTCAGATTAACAACACTATGACACCAATAACAAAAACACAACTAAAATCCGTGTTGTTGTCCTCTGTTCTCCTCTGTGGATGTGTAAACAGTGCTAATCTGTGTTCAGTTTTATGTTCTGCTGTAAAATACACAAGATTCGTTTGCTTTCAGAAAAGGGATGTCATCTGGTTAGAGTCCAAACTCCACTAAAGCCTGTGATCCAGTCACAGTCTGCTGCTGAGAGAGCGGGGGGTGGATGGTTTTTGGGGTGTGAGGGAAGCTCTGGCTCTGGAGACAGTATCCTGTGAATTGGGGGAACTATAACAATACGTCTATATGGTATTTATTTATATTCTTATCCTGAGCGACTCTCAAACATGCTTAATGTTCAGACAGAATGTGTAACCTATCTAGTACAATAGGTTCATTTATATACTGAGCTCAGACGCTGCCAGTTCTGATACCTAGAAAGAACAAAAAAGTAGTAAGCACAATACACAGCATCTGGTCAGTGATCATACCTAGAAAGAAAAGAGTTAAGAGCAGTATAAATTCAAAAACAATCTGTTACGGTGTGCACTTAGGTTAGTGTTCCCTCACAAAGAGACGGGTCTTCAGTCTGCGTTTAAAGAAACAGCCAGTGAAAGTTCGTTCCACCATCTGGGCGCCAGGACTCAGAAGAGTCTTTATGCTATTTACGTGCACTATGACGGGTGAGAGCTGAGCTCAGTGCTCTTTCACAGATAATTATAGCTTTAATGTACAATTAAGAACAAAGTCCCTCAAGCTCCTGATACAACACACGGTAGTGAGAGAGAGAGAGAGAGGCTGTGTCCAGATCCTCTGGTTTATCTCTCCATCAGCTGACTGTTTTTGCATGTCTTTGCACATCAAAAGAGAAAGAGATTAAAAATAAGAGCAACATAAGTAAGAGAGGAAAAAGAGATGAGAAAGTAATAGAAATTGAGGGAACAGGAGTTAGAGAGACAGAAATAAAGGAGAGAAAGAGGTTGAGATGTGTAAAAAAAAGTGAAAGAGCAAGAACATATATTAAAGGGCAGAAGGGCAATTCTGGGTCTGCCTAGGGATTTCTCCGCTTCATTGGGATAGGCAGACTGTGACCCATCTGTCATTCTAAGGGGGCAGTACACTCCACACATTCCTTCTGGCCATCTCTCTCTCTCTCTCTCAAACACACACACAAATAGACACAGGCTTTTGAGCAAACAGACAGAGCTTGAGTGCATGTCATTGGTCAGTGGCCTAGGTGTATATATCTGTAAATGTGTTTTTGTGTTTATGTGTGTGCATGATGTGCTTCTTGAAGTGTGTGTCCAGTGTCTGATGACAGAGGGTCAGTATGAAAGAGGCACAGAAGCTCACATTCCTTATTCATAAGTCGTTTGTCTCTTTCTGTTAATATAGTCATTACAGTAACATGATGAGAAACTAAAATGGACCTTTAAAAAACAATGCAGTATTTCTTTAAATGACCCCTGAAATAAAAGTTATTTAGGAAATTACATAAATGCACCCCCTTTGCTTCACTGACAGCTTCTACTTTTTCTATAGATGCTGGAACATTGCTGTGAAGAATTGATGCATTCAGCCACATAAACAGATGTTTGGTGACTAAAGCCACTTCAGCTTATCGCAAATGTGATGCTCAATCACACCAGTTACTCCTCGGACTAGTATTGGCTGCCTTACACACCTCTAACCCACTCTTGCCATTGGGCATGGTCATCTCAGGCTCATGTACAGCTGCTCCAGACAATCACATTCTGATTATAAATGTTGTCCAAATACTATTGTACAAATGGTGTGCACACTGTTGAACACCTGTTCTAGGAATAGGTGCACGGTAAAACAAGTGTATACACATTTTTGGATATATAGTGAGTGTTTTTCATCCTTAGTGTGCCAAGTGTGCCAAGCATTTGAAATTCCATGAGAATATGTTTTCTGTTTCGTGGATCACTGATATCACTCACCTGAGAGTATCTTGATCAGGATTTGCTAAAAGCTTTGTGTCTTATCTGTGTCAGTCAAACTTAGTTCCAGCTTATAGAAAGTCCAGACTGTAAAAATGAGTGTATGAGAGCACTTTCTCCATATGGAGTACTCAGAGGATTTCTTCCCCACAGGTCACATGTAGGTACCGCACCACAATGACTCTGAGGAGTAACCAGGAACAAGCTTTAGAAAGGTTAACCTTTGAAAGAAGGAGTGATATAACACGTCTGCACATGAGTGCATGCACATACACTGAGCCTCTGGAGAACATGGCCTCCATCTGGATCTGTTTTGTCTGAATACCATGGCCTGAGAGAGAGAGAGAAATCGTCAGGTTTATCTCGCCATCAGCTGACAGCTTTTTGCACATTTCAGCCTCTATATCACTAGAGAAGCCTAAAAAGCCCTTGTAATATTATTTGTGTAGAAAAAGGCAAAACTTCCAACTAGTAAAAGTGCTGAGTGCAATGGTCTCAAAAAGCAAGTTTGCCTTGTTAAGAAAAGTCTTCGTCCCCCACATGTCCAACCACATTCTTCATCACAGTGATGAACGTTTTGCAGAATGAAATCTTAATTCCTTTGGCACAAATGTGGATTTTGGCTCTATTGTGAAGTTCCATTGTTCTGTGTGAGAAAAAATCTTCTACTTTTCAATCTCTTGGAGCTCTTCCAGGCAGGCAATATTATAATGGTTCCAACCGGCAGAACATTAACCTTAGGAGTGATCCAGGACAGAATGGCCACCATTGTGTGCCGTAGGCATTCACTCAGAGTCCAGTTTCGTCCAGTAGAGTTGGGTAATTAGTGCAGCGAGAGTGTGACAGAGTGACACATGAGTTGTTTGCTAATGAACAGTGAATGTTTAAACCTGACAGTCTGATCTGCATATTAACATAATTTAAAGGTATGTCAAGCATTGGCCAGTAATAAGTAAAGGGTTTTTTTTAGGTTCAAAATAAAATATACAGAAAGAAGACATTCAATAAAAGCTGCAAAGTTGTCAAATGTTGCTTCAGTCATTTTGGCAGAAATAGGCCGTTTGCCAGTGTCATATTTTCCTACAGAGTTGAGTTTTTGTCTGTGTGTCATAATAGCTCCCTTGGAACTAGTGTAAACAGCTCCTCAGAAGATCATTGGATTGGTTGTCATGGCAACTGTGATAGCCCGTCTTGCCCACTGATTGTGCCCCTCTCTTGTAATCCAGGCTATCAGCCCCCTACAACGTTTTAGCCTCAACAAGGCAAGAAGTCAGTTCAGTACCATGGACAGAACCTGATCTCTAGACCTCAGTCTGTCTTCATTGGTCCTCTAGGGTTGAAGGGGCTTTGCATGGAACAGTGTGACTCCACTCACAGACACAATCTTAGAGCTCAAAAACAAGACTGCAGGTCAGAATCAGACATTTACCCAGACTGCAGTTCAGTAACAAAGCTTTACCGACACCCAGAGCTCAGCATTACCCAGAATGCTGCTCAGGATTAAGGCATTTCCCAGACTCAAGCAGCCTGAGCCAGAATCACCATAACCAGCCTTCTGCAGCCTGCTCTGTGATGGATAATTATGTGAAATTATGTTCTATTGTGTCAATGTTTCTTTGCAATATGTGAGTGCATGTAATTTTGTAGATGACAGCAGGCATACTTTGTGTGGGGGGAATGTGTGTGTGTATGCGAGTTTGTGTGGCTAATAAGAATACAAAGGTCTCAATCAATTTGTCTGTGGGTGTAAAGAGAGTAATAACATATGCCATATAAGAAAGGAAAATGCACACTGATTATTAGGAAGAGTTAGTGCAAAACGTTGAAACTGCAGGCGCTGTGTTTTTCTTTGGTACGAGCTGCCCGAGTCGCTCGTTTGGCCTCGGCGTTTAGGTTGCTTCCATGTGGCGGATAGGTTCAGAATCAAATGACTACAGCTTGGTAGCGTGGTTTTAAAGGGCAGTACATGAACACACAGTGGGGACATAACAGAATAAAAATAATTTATATTGTCATTATAGACAACTTATGTTGATTAGAAGTTCTGAATGTCGATTAATTTTGTATTAATTGCCCAACCCTAGTTAAGGTCAAGTCAAGCTTAGTGATAGGGCTAGGCTTAGACTAGTTAGTATGGTCATGTAGAGTGTAAGTCTTCACAAAATTAATAGAGGTGTATATAATGTCCTCTCAATCATGTATGGATATCAGATGTGCTTGATGAGACAGTACACAATATGCTCTCCCAATTCCCCACTTAGTTTTCACTATTCCCACCACGCTAATAAAATGGCAAGGAGAAGGCTAGCAGATGCTTCATAGAAGACATGTGCCATTGCATCTTTATAAACAGGTTTTAAACATACATGGAGGATGCTAACTGACAGATCTTATATTTCAGCTAACAAAACCTTTGCCTTGTTAAGAATGGTATTGAATAACTTGAAGGAGCGAGACAGATTCATACAGCTCTTACAGTAATGACCAGGCTAACAAAAATGGCTGAGCCACTCTGGAGCCAATGATCTACAATGAAAATAATGGCTTGGTTTAGTAACAAGCAGTGTAACTGGGTTAATTCAACACAAATATGTATTGAAATGCATATCGTAGTTCATTTTTTACAGTGTATTCTAAATGTATTTTGGCCAATTAACCCTGAAAAATCATTATAAACAACAACCACACACATGTACATGCGTGTAGTGGCTTGTGACAGAATCGAAATATCGCATTAAAAACAGAGGTTAGACACTGGCTCTTATAATAATAGATTAATTGTAGTAAGAAGGACAAAATAAAATAAACAATGCAAGCCTAGTTGACACTGAAGTCTGTTCCAGATGCAGTTTGGCAGGAGGACACTGAAGTCAAGACGGATGACAGCTTCTCGAAATTTGTTGAGTGATTAAAGATAAAAATAGATTTGTCACCAAGCCTTCTAACAATGTCCTCTTTTAAACTCCTTTCTACCCCCTCAGTTCAATACTGCATCTACATGCACACTAACAGTCTATCAGAGATGTTACATTTTTTTTCGAACACTAGACCTCCTGCTGTAATATGTTACCTTAGACACAGTGTAAAAGAATTAGCAGAGAATCTGTAAATGTCAGACTTTCCAATTCAGTAACCTTGACATGGATATTGTAAGTTGCTGCTTTGAGAAAATGGCTTGTAATCATAACTGTCCAATCCTCTTCTAAATGTGCCCAAAGCTAGCGGAGTCTGCCAGTGTGTAATTACTGATATTTATGGGTTGCGGCAGAGAAGGGCAACAAAACATCAAAACACACTGCTTCCAGGACTGTGCTGATGCAGTAGCATTTCTGAATGTGGCCTGTGAATGCTTCATGTTTGGTCCAGCAGATGACATCCCTCAATTTTGACAGCAACGTGAGTAGATGGATGCCCTCTGTGTTCTTGGCAATGACTCTCATTTGTGGCCAAGATGCTGACGAACCCACTCTCCTAGATTTTATTAATAAAAACAAAAAAGAAACAAATTATCAAAAAGAAAATCAGCCACACGTTTGACAGCAATCTTTGAGCTTACATGATTCAGATATACAGCGATCCTGAATTGGAAAAGCGGTTACAGATAATGAATGAATGATTCAGATATGTTCGGTTACACATGAATATTCCATCAACACAATGTGAGAGGAATGGTGTTACTGTCTTGTTTTTCACGTGGAGTACATATGAATGAAGTGAATTCAGAGCATGTTATTAGCTTTAAAGTAGTTCATATGCACCACACATTTAGATAAAATAATGCCTGTTAAATTGGGAAATATATTATGCATTCATCTTCTATTCCACTTAATCAAGTTCAGGCTCGCAGTGGCAACAGAGTGAGCAAAGAACTCCCCCCTCCCCAGTGTTTCCAGGAAAGCTGGGAAATATAATCCCTCCAGCATATCCTGGATCTACTCGGAAGCTCCCTTCAGTTGACTGTTTCTGGTAGACCTCTAGCTGGAGGCGTCTTTACTAGAGGCAGAAACCAAGTCAACTGGCTCCTCTCAGTGCCAAGGAACAGCAGTTCTACTCCAGACGTCTGTGTTTTGGACACTTGCATCCGCAAAAACACTAAAAACAAAAATGTGTTTTGGCGACAGCTCATGACCACAGGTGAGGGCGGGGATGTAGATAAACTGGTAAATGTAGAGCTTTGCTGGTACGTTGACTGTATTACTGCAGGTGCTGCACCTAGGTTTTTATCCGCTACCCAAAGCCATCCTGTCCCAGACTACGCCTTGCCACCATCTTCATGAATATCAGGAGCCAGAGTAGAAGGTACAGCTCTGACAGTATCCAATTCAATGCCAAGAATGTGTACACAACTCAAATAAACACCAAATGGCTCAACTCAACAACCCTGGCACCTCATACTCTCAGAGCACCGCCTACAGAATATCTCATGTAACGTGGTCATATGCCTTCTCCAGATCCACAAAACGTTTAGAATGGAGAAGCAAACTCCCATGCCCCCTCAGATATCTATGAGAAAGTGAAGAGCTGATCTGCCGTTCCATGGCCAGGACAAAATCCGTATTGTTCCTCCAGAAAAATATTTGTATATATTCTCTTTTCCAGAACCATGAAACTCACTATGACAATGGGACTGAGATGTCATAATAATTGGCATACACTCTGCTAACTCCTTTTTTTTTTTTTTAAAGGGATACATCACCATTGTTAGTCAATTCAAAATCTTTGTTCGCAATGTCCATGGGATCTTGTACATATGTGTCAGCCAAGACACATCAGGGCAGTGGAACAGTGAGACTACCTGGTGCATCACCTTGCCACCTACTTATTATTCATTCATTCATTGTCTGAAACCACTTATCCAATTCAGGGTCGCGGTGGGTCCGGAGCCTACCCGGAATCACTCGGCACAAGGCAGGAACACACCCTGGAGGGAGCGCCAGTCCTTCACAGGCAGACACACACTCACACATTCACTCACACCTACAGACACTTTAGAGTCGCCAATCCACCTACCAACGTGTGTTTTTGGACCATGGGAGGAAACCCACGCGGACACAGGTAGAACACACCAACTCCTCACAGACAGTCACCCAGAGCGGGACTCAAACCCACAACTGGAGCTTGGAGCTGTGTGACAAAGACACTACCTGCTGCCCCACCGTGCTACCCCTTATTATTATTATTGTTATTATTATTATTATAAATGGTGTATTATTTATATATATACATATATATATATATATATATATATATATTTTTTTTTTTTTTTTGTCAAATGTTCTTTTTTGTTTCCCTTGTTCCCTAAATATACAACTTATCACTGACCTGATACTGAGTACAGAAGAGTGGCCTCTGACTTTTACATTGTACTGTAGTTAAGTAATAATATGCTTTAATGTGAAATGATCCTGGGATCTTTAAATGTAATAAATGTACTTAGTAAACATACTGTGTGTATTTAAAAAATGTACATTCATTTCTTTGGCTGAGGAGCCCCCTTGAGATGAAACCATAATATTACAATACAGTGTGTATCGTGTGTGTGTGTGTGTGTGTGTGTGTGTGTGTTATTACATTCTGCCAATCGTTTTGTAAACTCTTACCTAAAAACATAATTATTCAATGATCCCTAAAGGGCCGCAAAACAAAAAACAAACAAACAAAAAAACAATCTGTGCAAAAATGACAAGTTTTACAGAAGTCAGTAATATTCTTAAATGTTTAAACTTTAAGATAGAGGTGCAATCAGACATTTAAAAAATGAACACTGTAAAAACGATTTCTGATTTTTTTTCTTGTGAAGATTAATATATACACCCTGTGTGCTAATTGTCTAGATTGCTAATCTTTATTTACTCATTGAACAGGCCACTTTATCACAACAATTGCCCCCTGAGAGATTTGGCAGGAGGTTACACTGGGGCTAAATAAACAACACAGGACATTGTAAAAACAGAAAACATGTTTTGTCAAAGAAATGTTTTATATTCAGTAAATTTATCTAGTTGCGACAACATTTTGTGTGTGTGTGTGTGTGTGTGTGTGAGAACTACTTTGGATTTGTTCACATAATTATTAAATAAATACCAAAATGTTGACCAAGCTATGAATATGCAAAACATTCATTCATTCATTATCTGTAACCACTAATCCAGTTCAGGGTCGCGGTGGGTCCAGAGCCTACCTGGAATCATTGGGTAGGGACAGGGGCACACCGTGGAGGGGGCGCCTGTCCATCGCAGGGCAACAAACACTCACAAGTTCACTCACAGACTCACACGTATGCACACATTTGAGTCGCCAATCCACCTACCAATGTGTGTTTTTGGACTGTGGGAGGACACGGGGAGAACACACCAAACTCCTCACAGACACAGTCGCCCCAAGCGGGGATTGAACCCCACAAACACAGAACCCTGGAGCTGTGTGTCAAGCTGTGGCACAGAGCAAATCCATATTAAAAATAAATAAAATACAAAGGTGAGTAAGAGGACAGATTAACTAAAGACAAATTATACTCTTCCAATACAAACATTTATTTAAGTGTAACAGAGAGTGGAGAGATTGGGAATGGATGGGGGTGTTGCTGATTTGCCTTGCACTTCTAGATTTATTAGCTCCCATAGGTTTTGCCATGTCTTCTTTTTTTTATATCCTGTCCAGATATTCCAGCTAACAATTTTTCATGAGCAATCATTTGAAAATTCCCACTGTTCATCCAACATGGGTTTTTTAGTTGGATATGAAAAGCTGACAGGGAAGTTTTATTATTTCACTGAACACAACATTTTAAGTTGAAAGGAAAAATTGATACAGATAATAGCTCAACATAATTTTGGTGGGTGGGCACGATGGTGCAGCAGGTAGGTGTCGCAGTCACACAGCTCCAGGGGCCTGGAGGTTGTGGGTTCGGTTCCCGTTCTGTGTGACTGTCCGTGAGGAGTGTGGTGTGTTCTCTCTGTGTCTGCGTGGGTTTCCTCCGAGTGACTGTCTGTGAGGAGTGTGGTGTGTTCTCCCTGTGTCTGCATGGGTTTCCTCCAGGTCACTGTCTGTGAAGAGTGTGGTGTGTTCTCTTTGTGTCCGCATGGGTTTCCTCCAGGTGACTGTCTATGAGGACCTTGGTGTGTTCTCCCCATGTCTGCGTGGGTTTCCTCCGGGTGCTCCGGTTTCCCCCGGGTGCTCCGGTTTCCCCCCACAGTCTAAAAACACATGTTGGTAGGTGGATTGGCGACTCAAAAGTGTCTGTAGGTGTGAGTGTGTGAGTGAATGTGTGTGTCTGTGTTGCCTTGTGAAGTATTGGCACCCCCTCCAGGGTGTATTCCCGCCTTGCGTCCACCACGACTCTGAACTGGATAAGCGGTTACAGATAATGAATGAATGAATAATGTGAATGAATAATTTTTGGTTGTGGGTCAACTGTTTTAATCTTTTATCTTGTGCCAACAAATATATTTTTTATTTTCCAAACATAACTACACAATGATTTTTTGCAGTGTGGGTTTCTGGGTGCACGAAGGATGGCAGTATCTCCTCAAACTGCACTATTATAAATTAAAATTGCTTTGCAACTTTGTAAGTTTCAGCTCTTTCATCAGAACATCACACATTTGATCCCAGCTGATTCTATAAGGAAGTAGAAAGGGTGTCATACCTCTCCCGTAAGTAGTGTTAGCCAATGTGGGCATCTTTTAAATTACAAAACAGAACTGGACACTTAGCTTTCTCCTGAGGAAATGTATTTAATCATTTTGTTGCTGTGCATAGCAATTACAAAGATGGTATTTGTTATAACTGTGCTCATTTAGGTGCTGTGCCCACAGTTTTAGTAGACGCTTTGGTGAAAAATAATGTTTTAAATTGACGAATAAGTTTGAAACATACGGTTTGATACATTTGGTACAGTTTTAATACGTTTGATACAAACAGTAGGCCTATTTCTGTCTATCTACATTTTGATAAATATTGATAAATAAATTTTGCAGCTATTATATTCATACCAATAACGCTATTGGCTTATTTTCATTATTTCCCATCTCAAATAGTGAAACAGTTACAGGTGCTTTCTAATTGTTTTACCATTTAAGATGAAACAAAAAATTTCAAACAAACTGGAGAGCAACCAGCTAAGCTGGCTTCTTCTTCATTCCACCTAATATTCGCTCCTTATTTGTCAGCTGTTTGATACATTTTTCTGTCCCACTTTTAATAATTTTTTTCTAGTGAAATGAACTCTTTGAACCATTGTAATTTAAATCTGTAGTGTCACAGTTTGTAACAGTACAGTGTGTACGACTGTGGCACCTAGTGGTGAGACTGCAGATAGCAATAATCTGTGTACCCCTCCATCAGCCGTCCTTTTGCAAGGTGCTCATGTGTTTTGTTTGTCTGTTCTGTGCTACTCTCTAGATGGTGGTGAAACATAGCAGCCACTGTGAGTAGTGGCCCATGCTCTCTATGTAGATATGAAACCTGAAAGCATATGACTCATCATGTCATATTCCATTTCCTCACATAAATTCCCCTCAACTATAAACTTGGCGTATGTAATTTCATTTAAATTAATGCAGAAATATGTAACTCATATAAATTGGACCGTTTGTAATTTTTATTTACCATGACCATTTACCATTTGACACAGTGTAAATGGCAGCTGGTGTTTTCAGAATATGTCATGATTTGTGGAGGCAATATTTTGTCCTGACAACAGTGATTTGCTACTGTACCTGTTTGAAGGTAATTATATTGACTGTCCTCGCCCTCCTTTTCTTTAAGCTTTGTTCTTACTCATTCTGTTTCTCTTTAGGGTGATGTCCCCTAAATAACAACTTTGATCTCTCTCTCTCTGTGTGTGTGTGTGTGTGTGTGTGTGTGTGTGTGTGTGTGTGTGTGTGTGTGTGTGTGTGTGAATTTCAGTGCATAGCCTGAGGGATGAGACATGAGTGAAGTACAAGAGACAGTTTTTCTCAGGGTGGCACATACATATTTGGAACATGTTGCCCAGCTAAACTTGACAAACTCATCCATAAAGAATGCTGACAGTTATCTTTCCCCAGAGCACCAATGAAAACCAATAAAATCATCTTATAATATACAGCAAATGGCATTTTTCCACCTCATTTGAAAACTTGTGAAATCCCCCATGACATGTCACTATACCTTGATGATAGGATGCTTATCTCTGCTTGTCCAGCTCATTGATTCTGTCAGAAGGGCACTTTCATAAAACCCTCAAGCATTTGTTTACCTTTAACTGAATGCCACAGATCATTGTCAGGTTCAAGAAGAGGGTCACTATTGTTATAATATTTTCCAAAATGTATAAACCAAACTGTCAGTGTCTGACAGCTCTAAGAAGACCAAGGGGAAGTCTCTTAGTCTCTTTCCCACAAGTGTTCTAGTCATTTGCCAAACACCCAAATCATACAACGTTACAAAGCTGGGAGAGTGAAGACCCGCACATGCTTCCTCTGAAGCAGGAGAAGCTAATCACAGCTTCTTTTCAAAATGCTGATGTTGCAACATCAGTGGAGCTCACCATGCTTGGAGGAGAACATTAAATATAATAAGTTAATCAATCAATCAATTAAATTTTATTTATATAGCGCTTTTCAAAACAAAAAGTCATCACAAAGCAGCTTTACAGAGATCCGGGTCCAAGCCTCCTATGAGCAAGCCAGGGGCAACAGTGGCAAAGAAAAACTCCCTCAGCGCACAAGGAAGAAACCTTGGAAGGAACCAATACTCATACGGGGAACCCATCCTCCTCGGGTCGACACCAGAGACACAACAGAGAACAGGACAGAAGTGATATGACCATGTTGCCTTGCATTGCATTGTTTCAGACTCCTGGGGAGATTTTATGTAGGAATTTTGGACATAAGTTCACATGTTCTCCCACCGCAACAGCATAAAAGCAAAAAAACACATGTCAGTAATTTTATGTTATTTTATTATTATTATGATTATTTTTTATATTTATTATTTTAAGTTTAGATTTCTCTCAGGATATAAATACTGTCTACCCTTTAAGTTGCAGGTTCAGTAATTCTGGACAGAACTGAACACTCAATAGAAGTGTGAAATGACACCAAAGAGGTTGTGTTTCTTTAAAGTTGAACTCAATTGGAAATCTGAATGCATTATCCTTCCCTTAAATGACATGTTTTTGACTGAAACAGAAATTTTGATGTGGGTGGGAAGTAAATTAATAATCTGATTGGATTGTGATAAGCATGCACCTCACCTTGTAGGGTGTAAATGGGTCCAGTTGGACTGACAGAATAAAATAAAAATAAATAAACAATCATTTTTAAAAATCATTCAAACAAAGCAGCCTATAGAATAGTGGCTGCCGTGTGTGTTTGCGTTTGTGTGTGTGTGTGTGTGTGTGTGTATGTGTGTGTGTGTGTGTGTGTGAATAAGAGATTAGTGTTTTTGCTCAGTGATAGCAGAGGGTGGTTTTCTATTATTGGGTCATTCAAATTTTTTTTACTGCAGTGAAATGTCAGAGGGGTCAAGAGGCAGACAAATGCCACTACAGCTCAGAACATAGCTCCAGAAAAACAAGAACCATGTCTTTAAAATGACATGACACAATGGTCAACAACAAGCAAGGTCTTTAATACAAACCTGGAAAAAAATTTTTTACCACACCTGTTAAGCGCTGCTCCACATATATAAGCAATCATGATAGCGTGATTGATTATATATGTGGGGCAATCACATATGCGTGCGACACTCAGAATTGTCATTAAAAATTAGTTGTTATTTTTTTTCTTATAAATTACCATATATTTTGCAGCAACACACTTTTTTGGAGGCCCTTTCTCGTCATCAATAAATCCACAAAAGTTCTATCAAATTTCCATATTTAGAAGGAATTTCCAAAGCAATATTACCTAAAGTCTTAAAAGAATTTTAGATGTAACCCTAAAGCTTCACCTGAAAACTGTGCGCACTAAATTAATATTTTTTCAGGTTTAATGAAAAGGTTAATTTGATATGTTTTGCCCTGAAAATAATGTTGAGTGTTTTAGTAACTTTTTTCTAATATTCAAAGGCTGGCACGTACACAGATAATTTTGAGGGCAGGTGCTCAAGCTAAAGAATAGGGTACCCATCACCAACATTATTCATAAAAAAATAAATAAATAAATAACAGCAGCAACAAAAAAGAAACAGACACATCAATAAATGTCTAATCAAATAACTCACATTGCACAAAGTTTTGTCCAGGATGCCGTAATTATAGCATATTGTATGTTTGTATCTATTTTCAACACTTTACTGTAAGAGCTACTTTGACATTCTCCAGCAAAATATTAGTGGTCATGCTTTTTTTCATGATTTTAAATGAAAGAAAACTAGTGAACTTGTGTAATTTGGAAAACAGCAAAACTGTCTTTAAATTCTGTCTGCTGCAGTTTGCTCCTCCCCCCAGGAAGCCATGTAATGTTTTCAGCGTTACTATAATATTTTGTTGTGTTGTGGTTACATTTGTACCAAACAACATCAGGGACTGCACAAACACTGTCATTACCTCTCTGCCTGATGCTGCGGGTCAGAGAAAGATTGTGAGGTGGGAGCTTGTATGCACCGCAGATCAGATCAGGGCAGAATTCTCACAAGAACTCAAATAATTGCCCGACAGATATCTTAACACTAACATTTGTATTTTTAAATATTGATGAATGAAAAAAATATTGGGCTCCAGCAGAAAGGGCACGTTTCTCATCCAGGGCAAAAGAACAGGTGCTTGAACACCACTAGGGGTCTATGTGCACGTTGGAGTGGTGTGTGGAGTTATTGTTGTAATATTTGAATGAAGTATGTGTCTCTGATGGTGTTTGAGAGGTAGAGTCAGCGAATCTGTTGTATTGATTTGAGCTGTTGCTGCAGCAGTATCTACAGAGCGAGGCTGAAGTACATTGAGAGGGAGGGAGAGAGAGAGCAAATAGAAAAAGATGAAGAAAAAAAGTGGGCGAGAGGAGAGTGAGGGTGGGTGAGAGGATAAATACCCAAAATAAATAAATAAATAAATAAAAACGACAGCGAGAGAGACAGAACAAAAGAGAGTGAGAGAAGACAGACAGAGCGCGCGCGAGAGAGAGCGCGAGTAGCTGGTAAAAAACCGCTCACTGGAAAACAATGTGTTGTTGTGTGTGAAACCCCAGTGATTTGTGGATCACGGTCCCGCTCTGTTCAGGTAGCACGTGCTACTTTTGTAGGTGAGCAACTGAGCGCGCGCGCCACAACACCGACACACTCCGCAGCCACTTCAGGTCTCCTCGCGCCGTCCGCGTACGGCGCCGGGGGGAGGAGTAAACGGGGTGAGATGAGAGCTGACCGGAATACTGATATCTACACTGACACAGCCCGCAAACAGCCCCTCCACCAGCCTCGCGCGCGCACCTTCATCATCATCATCCACAGCAGCAGAGCAAGAGGAAGCAGGGGTGGGAAACCGCTGCAGCTCACACCGCTTTCCCGCACACCGTCTCGCGCTCATTCGCGCACTTATGCGGGCCGCATCGCCGCGCATGCGCGACGGCGTAGCAGAGACGGCAGACTTAAGCTTCGGGCTCCGTGCTCTCTCTCTCTCTCTCTCTCTCTCTCTCTCTCTCTCTCTCTCTGAGAGGGTGAGTGCGTCTCTCGCTCTGCGCGCGTGGCGGGAGTGATGCGTCTGAGCGGAGACGGGTGTCGCGCGGGGGTCGCGTGCTTCTCGCTGCTGATGGCTTTGGCGCTCGGCCGCAGCCCGGTGGCGCACAGGTAAGACATCACACATCTGTCCGCACGCGCCGCACGGCTCAAACATCTGTTTGCGCGCACACGCTTTAATACTTTCTCTCTCTCTCTCACTCTCTCTCTCTCTCTCTCTCTCTCTCTCTCTCGCAGCGGGAACGAGCCCAGCAACATGTCGTACGTGAAAGTCACAGTGGACAAACTACTCAAAGGCTACGACATCCGCCTCAGGCCCGATTTTGGAGGTAAAGTGCTGGGTTAAAGCAGGCGAGGATGATGTGGAAGAGGGTGATGATGCAGGTGGTGCATTTCAGGGTGCTGGAAGTGGAGTGCAAGTGTGTGCAGTTGTACTGTTAAAACATCAGCAGGGTTCTTATCAACACTTCATTTATGTGGATTAATGCACACTTCAGAATCAGGTGCACTGAAGGCAGTGTGTTGATCAGTGTGTGTCTGTACGATTCTGTAGGTCCTCCTGTGGACGTGGGAATGAGTATTGACATCTCCAGCATCGATATGGTATCCGAGGTCAACATGGTGAGTAGTGTGCTTAATTACCTGTGACATCCAACTTTAGTCCTGTGTATGAATGGGATACATGCTGCTGTTTTTGATCCAATGGGGGGTGGGTGGGTGCGTGGGGGCGGACTGCTGGTCCCTTTTCTGCTTGCGCTACTACATTTCCAGCCCTTGTACTCAGAGGAACTCCAGAAACTTGAAAGTTGGGAACCTCTGAAGAGGGGAACTCCAACCCAGAGGAATGATTCAGCCTTGTCCTTAAGCAAGGGAATGCCTGGCACACAGCTCATTTGTCAAAGCATTGGATCCCACTCTCAAACTAAAGTGGTTTGTATACAGCCTCTGGGGAGTTGATGGTTGTCTCATGGGATTTTGTGTTGAGGTTCTACAGGGTGCAAGGATATCACTCGCTTAAGGCCACAATATTAATACAGGAGTTTGGTGTTTCCCTTCACTAGACTTTCACATTGTGGGTTTCCGGATTTCTTTGGACTGCAGCTGACTGTTTCCAATCCATTGAGGTACAAACACTGTAAAGGTTCCCAACATCAATGGTTGTAGCCCAATGTTGAACCAAATGAAATTTAAATGTTACACTGCATTCATTTTCCATACCTTCTAATTTTTTACAACAGAAATATACAAAAACAAAAAGCTGGAGTCAGGAGCAGGTGTGTAGGGTGCACCCTGTTTCCAAAGTAAAACTACTGTAGGTACTGTACTCGACGAGACTGCATTTTTTTCAGAGTGTGTACACTACTTCAGTGTTAGAGTTTAGCATTTGGTGTGTGACAGAGCACTCTGCATACAATTGTGGGGAAACGTAGTTCAAAGCTGTCTTTTAGAAGTTATATATTTGAGGGCAAATTACTACTGTTGTTCTATGTGGCTGAAATTGAACCTGTCTCTAAGTTTTTATTCACTGTTTGAATTATCACAGAAACGTATTTGTAAGTTTGGTAATTCCAAATTTGTATTTGGAGCAGGACTAGAGCAATACCCTCATTTTGGTTTGTGCTTTTCAACGTTTGAAGTTCTCTCCGTTGTCTAAAAACCTCCAGATGCCTCTGCCATGAAGCGAGGGAGAGAGGGAGAAAAACCAGCATACTGGATCGAGACAGTTTCTTTTTTTTTACTCATTTACAGACACTTTGGGGGCTTTGTAAACACATTAGCATGCAAACAGGCTACAGAGAGCTGAGCTAGCAAGCGGTGAGGAATCTTCTGAATTTTCTAAACATTGTTGTGAAATTTGCCTTTAATGTGGACTGAAACATCTGCAGTGTTTCAAAATGTACTGCGCAATATAAAAGGCACCATACTAAGCCCATCCCACAACTAGGGAGAAGCATCAGGAGTACAACAGGAGCCATCAAATGGTCTCCTACCAAAGGAAAAAGAAAGCTCTGAGATGTGTAGCATTTATTGTAGAAGCAGGAAAATGTGCACCATAAATAATCATTAAATAAAGAGCTCTAGGAAGACATCACATCCTGCATCATTCTGAGGATGATGCCAGTCCCAGTGAAGATAACATGAAACCTCTGGATGGAAGTGTACAGTAGACTGGTGCGAGAGAGGAATACTTTTGGAACTCAGAGATTTGTAGGTGGTGTGTACATTGCAAAGATCCTTGTAAACACCTCTGCTGTGCATTGCAAGTGTCATACAGATGTAAACCATGTCAGCTAGCAAACTGTCAAGTAAAATGAACGTGTGCACTAGGGGGCAGCATTCAAATCAGAATGTATGTAAAGGAGCACCCAAGGAGGAAGTCTGGTGATCTGTTGTACAGAATGAAGGAAAGGAGGATACTGAGAAGAAAACTTTAAAGAAAACTTTAATTGAGCACCATCTGTGGCAATAGTGTGTCATAGCTCATCTTACACCAATTCCTCAAACTTCTCCACTTTTTTTTTTGCACCAGTTTGTGTTGCTCCGGTTCCAAATTGCTTTGGTATTTACAATTACTTTACCCCCAGCTCCACAGAGCAGCATGATGTAATAGAGATTCAAGTCTGTGTCACAAGTCTCTGTGTGCTACTCTTACCTATAATACATGATGTAAAATATTTACACAGAAGCAAGAACAAGCATTTTGAATGGAATTCCAATTTTTGTTTGACACAGCTGTCATTTATGTGAATTAATGAAAGATTATCTTGCCCTCTCAGGGCATATTGTAATATTACAATGTGTAATAATGTGTGCTACTGTTACCTTAAGCTTGCAGTCCCTTGTTAACTCCAACCGGTGTGGTATCCATACAATATTGTCAAGCAATTTGTTTATCTGTTCTGCAAAGGACTGGTACTCGGGTAAAATCGTGTACAGGGCTATTATTACTCTATTTGATTATTATCTGTGGATTATTTACAGGAATACCCATCTCATTTCATCACACAGAAATTGTGTTTGGAATGGCCTTGGGGCAGTTTATTCTGATTCAGGTGTGTATATGGACATATTCTATGAAAACAGCAATGAGTCAGATTTCATTTTTATGAACTGTAATACTGAATGTAGTCTTGCATAGATGACAGGAGTCCTATTTTTATCCATATGTTATCTGTGTCTGTTAATAACTTGTGATTTATCACTTATTTTTATTTGAGCTTACTCTTCCTTATGCAAGTGAATTTTTATTCATTATATAAAATGTCTGCAGAAGTATGTCCTTAAAAATAATAACGCATAGTGAATATCTGTTTTGACTGGACATTAACTAAATGAACAAGTGATGTCTGACATTTGCAGAGTGCTGCATCATAACTAAATGATTTATTTATTTTTTGGTGCATCACTATATTTGCTGTCAGACTCTCAGTCTTTTTGTGTTGCTAAAACTACCCCAACATCAGAGTCTCTCTCTCTCTCTCTCTCTCTCTCTCTCTCTCTCTCTCTCTCTCTCTCACTCACACATACACACACACATACACACACAAAACACACGCATGCACACATATTTACACTCTTTGCACCTTTAGGAACAATAATTTACCTGTACTGTACTTTTTTTCAGAGAGTATATTACCATGTTCACAGTGTCTATATGATTCACAGTGTTAATTGTCTATATGTTAATTGTACTATAACTGGCAGATGGAGCTATGATATGTCCACAGTATAAAAACATCTTTCTAATATAGACATGATAATAAAGATAACAGAGAACAGAGTGGCTTTGGAAATAATGGCTGGAATAGCAGGTTTCACCGTGGCCCATTAGGAACATTGTTTTACTTCACTATAGACATGTACATGGTTGAAAGGATGTGAAGGACAGTCTTTGATAGAATTGGATAATCTTGGATAGACTTTAAAAGGGCAAATCAGTCATTTTCTCCTGTGTTTTTTCTTCATGTTATGAAACTGCCAGGCCTGACCTGGCTGTATCACAAATGCTGTACTAGCCTATATTAAACAAGGGCACAATAAGAGGTGACCCACTCTATGTAGTACAAACTGATTAATTCAGGAGCCATTTCCATAAATATTGTTTGCTGTTTTCTGGATCTAAAAATTGTGTTATTGCTCCATTAATTAGTGTGAATCTTATGCTGCACAGTTGTGTGTTGTACCCTGATTTACTCCAGGTCTTGAGCTCAGCTGGGCATAACTTTTGTCCTGACAAGGTGCCACATTTCCCATGCTGTAAAAGGTTTTTTAGTGAATTATGGATAGTGGTCTGAACAAAGCCATTTCCATGACAGGAGGTCATACATTAGTTATTTTAGCGAGTGGATGCTGGCTTTGCTGGCAGGGTACTTGGAGATTAAAAAGAAGAGTAGCCATCAGTAGTGGATGGACTGAGACTAGACTGTACAGGTTTCTAAAAGTAGCCCTTTAGACATTTATAACTATATAACATAACTGGCCAAAATATGAGAGATAAATATTTTATTATACATGCGAATATTGTCTGTAAGTGCTTATCCAGTTCAGGGTCATAGTGGGTCCTGAGCCTACTCAGAATCACCAATCAGCAAGGCATATTTTATTATAATTATGATATTACATTAAAAAAGTGAGTTGTATGTGCCAAAGGCAGGAAAAATCTAAGTATGCTTGTACTTGCTTTGCACTTGCAAAATATATGTGTGTCAGGACTGCCATAACAAACTAGACCAGCATGTCCTTAGCGGATTTACCTCAAGCAAAAAATAAAACTACTGGCAAACCTCAGGGACAGAAGCTGATGTGGGACCAAGTCACAGACTAAAGGAAAACATGCAGTAGGTCAACACTGGTAATTAGTGTATATTGGAGTATATTAAATCATAGTTAATTATTCAGCTCGTAATCCCCTAAAAGATTATTACACATTATAAGCCTTTTTATAGATTTTGCCTTTTTAATTCTGGGAATGAAAAGGAAAAATAATTTTCACTGATCTACTATTCCGAAGAGCTAGTTATGGGCATAAAAAAGTGTCAGTGTGACTTAACTGTTGGCTTTCTCTTAGCTGAGTGTGAAATGCCAAATTACGTGGTTCAGGATTCCTATTTGATTCACTCATTATAGATACAAATACATATATAACAGGCCCAGTAGGGCATTTACTGTTCCATCAAATTTACCGTGCTGTGTTACAGAGCCAAAACAACAAACAATTCATTGTCCAAACATTGTCCAATTATAGCACAGCTGGGTAAGGTCTAAAGACTTTTCACAAGGCATAATAACCCTTAGATAAATGTAATGTGTCCTGTCTGGCTGATCATGGAGGAAAGTAGACATAGTCTAAGAAGATATATCAGTGTTTTGATCCAATAAAGTAATTAGGGCTTGGTTAGGACTGTAAATGTAAGAGGTGTCTAATTAATGGATGTGCCTCAGAGGAGAGAAAATACACTAGTTTTGAGGATTGAGAGCTGTTAGGTTTAAGATGTCTAAGATGAATATAATCTATGTATGGAAAAAGGCTTCTCTTAATCAAGATCTAAGATTGGTAAGTGGTAGGTCATCAGTCTAATGGGAAGTGATTTGGAGTCTGAATGAACATTGCATTAGTAAAAGACACTAATTTTAAGAACAGTGAGGATAGCTTCTGTTTTGCAGTATTTTCCTGACACATATGCCATGTACTGTATGTTCAAATTGTAGGGGGAGTTTGTTCTCAGAATGAAGCCAACCTCAGTTAATGAGGGTTTATGCATGTCTGCTGCTTTTTTTTTTTAGAGGTCTGCATTTCCTGCTGCAGCTTTCAGCAAACTTTTCATCAAAGTTGAGTGCCCCCATGTCATCTTATATTTTCTACAATGCATGGGTTCTGTGCATAAGGTTTTTGGAGAGGGGTGAATGCAGAGAATGTGACTGATGTAGGACTAGGACGTGAGACATGACGGCATGCTAGTTTTTATAGTGGATTACTTAGGCCTTCTCCATGCACAACACAGCTGAGTCTCAAGTACCTTGTTTTTGGTGTTTTTTCTCCCTCTCTTCCTGTCTGCACATGCTCTCTGCATCTCCACACTCTTCCCACGTTTTACCAATAGCTCTCTAGCCAGCTCACATTTTGGGAAGATGATTGCAGTGTTTGGAGTGTGATGGGCTTGGAGAAATGAAGTCATGGGACAGAGAAGTGCAGTGCACGATTGCTAACTTGAATTTGTGTGCATGTGTCAGGGTGCTCTGTAAAGAAGTTGAGGTGCTGGAGTGATGATTTTAAATGGTTGTCAGGGGCAACAGCTGCTTCTAATAATAGATTTTGAGGCATTTGTCCTAAGCGAACCTGAGGCACATCCCTCCAACCTCTCGTGTCTTCTCTCTTTCTCACTCCCTCTCTCACTCAACATCAATGTCTCACTTTTGCTCGTTCTCATTATCTCTTGCTAACATCTTGTCTCACACATCTCACTCCAAATGTTTTGGTTTGAATAAAGGACAGAAGTACACAGAACATTCAGGACAAGTAATCAAACACACATTATAATGCACATACCATAGACCTTCACAATTACCCCACCACAACGCATGACATTCCAAATCCAAATACTAACACAGCACCACCACAGCTCTGAGAATGATCCTCCACCCAAACAGATCGACTACAGTCTGTAATTGTAGAACTGCACAGTGGTCATGGATGGTCAGTGGAGCTAAGAAAGTGTAGAAACAAGGCAGTAGTCAATGTTATGTTTATTTGTTGCATACTGTCACATCACAGTTAGTAAAATTCCAAACCCCTGTACTTTCACATCACAGTGATTAAGGTTCCTGTGTCACTTATTGTGACAGTAGTAAACTCAACAATGCTGCTGTCATGCAAAGCTTTTAAGACACCACACTGAAGCACTGAACTGAGTCAGGTGCCCTGTAAATCTTGAAAAGCATCCAAAAATCAAAAAGTTTTCAGAAAGTTTGTTTCCCCAAGGCTTGCTCTGAAGTGCTAACATAAGCATGTTCATAAACTGCAAAACTGCCCTGGTCTCTCTCTCTCTCTCTCTCTCTCTCTCTCTCCCTCTGTGTGTGTGTGTGTTCGTGTGTGTGCATGTGCTCTGTGAGGGGAATCTTAACCAAAGCATTGCAGCACAGATAAGACAGATGTGGAGCCCGTGCTAGAGAGGTCCTCTCAGGAGGGCAGCAGCAGTCAATTGAAACATTTGAAGTACATTTAGAACGGACCCCCAGGGCCAAGCTGAGACACGTAGATGAAAGATACAAATAATATTCATGATCTCAATTCATTTTTAATCCTTCATTTATAGGGGTGAAATAAAATGAAGGCTTTTACATGGGTTCATCTTGGCAAAGGGAACACTGCTGCAGTGCAGAGACCCTGATTATAAGAGTGGTTTTCTAGAACACTGTCAGTGAAACTTAGAGGAGCAGTGTTCAAAAGAAACAACAGTATTATACATGGAGCTATTTCCGTTTAGAAACAGGACACTCTGAAATAGAATAGTTGCACTCTGTGTACCATTACAAATAGACCTAAGTGAGTCACCACTAAGGCTCATAGCTGAAATGTTCCTATTGGGCCTAGTTGCATATGTCGCTGAAGCCCAGATTACATTTTGTCGCTGTCCAAAGATACACATGCATCTCCAAAACAGTAACTTTACAGGAGGAGGAAAATCATTCTTAAATTTCAGTGGAAATCAGTGTAAAAATACCTTATTCCATGGTATTTCAGAGCATTTCTATTGGTGCATTCATCATGAAATTTTCACAAATATAACAGAGATGTGCTGCTGTGTTCAAATGGTGTAGGAAAATACAAATCAACAAAAACGTTCATTTTAGTGAAGTTAATAGTGTTTGATTATGGCTGATAAGAATATGAATATGAACTAATCTGAATAAATGTATACAGAAACCACATATAAAATTCAAGCACTGGGCAGATTTGTCTGACTTTCTAAATGTAATTTAAATGGTCTGGAACCAATTAATAGCAATCCCAGAGGGCTCCATTTCTCTTTGTTTTGTTTTGTTTTCTCTGTGTGTCTTAGCAATTCTCTCATACTGTTAAGCCATAGATGTGGCTACCTGAAATAAGAAGGTCTGAACAAACAGGTCCTCCCATTGAGAGATACAATATCATGGGACAGCTGTGAATTAGCATGCATTCAGATGCAAGTGTGACTGACTCACAGACTGCAAAGTACAGGGAAATCGGTGTTTGAAAAGGATGGGAATACTTATGGAGCATGAAATGTATACTACTAATCTGAACTATTTCATTTAACTCATTAAACTATGGGCAAAATAGCAATTCTCTTATTGGAAACTTTAATCGGCACTATTAATACCTCATGAGAAATTGAAAAAGGATTAACAGTGACATGCTCTGGATAAGAATGTCTGCTAAGTCCTGTAAATGTAAATATTTTATACAGTGTAGTTTATCCAAGAAGAACCTGGATTTAAATATAAAATTATGATTTTGCCTTATTTTGCTTGTTATATCCATGACCATTTGGGGCAAATTAACTTGTGACTTTATGTCATAGTCTATAGACACTGAAGAATGTATACACACATATATATATAATTGATCATTTCTATTCTCCATTTATATATACATTGATCAACAATAATGTTACAACCACCTCCTTGTCTCTACACTCACAATTCATTCTCTCACCTTTGTAGTTCTACAATTACGAACTCTAGTCCATCTGTTGCTCTGTAGATTTGTTTGCCCCCTTTCTCCCCGTTCTTCAGTGGTCAGGACCCCCCACAGAGACAATTACAGTAATCAATCCTGGTACAAATAAAGGCATAGATAAGAACACTGATGTTCTTTAGATGATAAAATGCTGAGCTATTAACTGCTTTAACATGACTATTAAAACTGAGATCTTAGTCCATAAGTCCAAGGTTATTAGTTAGTGCTTTGGACCTGAGGGCTCCTGAATACATATATGCAGCTAATCTGTGCCTCTCATTGATATTCCCCAACAGATTAATCTCTGTTTTATCTTTATTTAGCTGCAAAAAGTAGTGTCCTATCCATTAAGTAATGTGCTCAAGGGAGTTACACAGTGAGTCAAAGAGACCAGAGACATCCAGGGACAGGGCCAAGTAAACCTAAGAATCATCTGTGTAGCTATGATAGGACAGTCCGAAGTCTTGTAGAATCTGGTCACAAGAAAGTATGTGTTTAAATAAAAGGTCACTGACATGTTGTCAGAAATATTATTTTCTAGTTTCTGCTTGGTGATCATTTTGCCGTGATTGGAGAGATTCAGATTTGTCCAGCACTGTAACTGGAGAAAAAAGTGGACAAGGAGAGACAACTCTGAAAATCAGATTGGCTCATTTTATCCCAAGTTTTCAGACATACAAAAAATTGAGTGAGTATCACAGATTTTTTCATAATATGTCCCCCTTGGGGCTGAGCGTCTTGATTATCGGTTTACCTAAATGTATGCTTGTGTGTGTGTGTGTCTGTGTGTGTGTGTGTGTGTGTGTGTGTGTGTCTGTGTGTGTGTGTGTGTTACAGGACTACACCATCACTATGTATTTCCAGCAGTCATGGCGTGATAAACGTCTGTCCTACACCGGGATTCCTCTCAATCTGACACTGGATAATCGAGTAGCTGATCAGCTCTGGGTGCCAGATACTTACTTTATAAACGACAAGAAATCCTTTGTCCATGGCGTCACTGTAAAGAACCGCATGATTCGACTGCATCCTGATGGAACCGTTCTCTATGGTCTCAGGTCAGTGTGTGTGTGTGTGTGTGTGTGTGTGTGTGTGTGTGTGTGTGTGTGTCTTAGTGCAGTGTAGTGTACATGCATAAGGATTTGTGCCAGTCTCTCTTTGCCTTTTTTTTGTGTGCACGTGTGTGTGTTCTTGATTTAGGAGTATACCCTTGTCTATTTTACAGTTGTGTTTTTGGAGTTTATAGCCATGGCAATGAGTGTCCTGTCTGAATCAGCTCATGTAGCTCCTGTTTACTGATGAAAGATGAGGCTCTGTTTGCCCTATTTAAGTGGCCCCTATCTGAGCTCCACAAATCAGCATCATCCCACACCCTGACATGTTCCAAAGCTTTGCCTGCAACCGGATGAGGGAGGGGAGTGACAGTGGAACCACTGTATATTTACAATATATATATACACATTTGATTTGAAATTTGCCTATATATATATATATATATATATAGGTCTATTTTCTGAACATGACATAAAGACTGCATAGTAGCCAAGTCAGGGGGGGGAACCATAGGGGCACATGACTAGGCAATTCATTCAAATCAAATGTATTGTAACCTTGGGAGGAACCAAGGCTCACAAGGGGGACCTATCCTCCTCTGGCAAACAACAAGCAACAATTAGTAAAAGAAAACTAAATGTAAAGCCGAATGCTTTTAGTCAGAGGCTTCACCTAGTAAAGGTGCCTAATTAAAATGATGACTCAGTCAGAGGACTTGTTAATGTGATTGCTCACATAACAACACATCTGCATTTTTTAAGCCATATTTACTTTTACACAACTTTAGTTTCACTTTCGCTTAATATAAATCCTCGTTTCAACCCCTTGAAACATGTTTGAAATTTTGATAAATCGGCTGTAATTTTCTCAACTTTGTGAAGCAAGGTTGAACAAAAAAGGCAACTGAATACAATGCTGATAATTTAACCACCCAGCTAGTGTTAACATGGCAGTTGTTTTATCTTGTGGTCAGGCAAAATTAAATGTGTCTAGCATTTTTTTTTTATGTTAGGACTATTTGCAAGTATCACCAAGTGAATACAATTTAAAGCTAAGGGTTATGATCATTTTGTAGCCTCAGTGACTCCAGGGCTGTAAATCTTGTTTATGTTAGTTATTTTTGTACAAATTTCTCCTTTCAGGCACTACCCCCTGTATATACAGTATGCACATGAATGTCTAGAAGAGAAAACATCTTAAAATATCTGCACTTTGACCACTGCTCACTCACTTCAGGTATCCCTGTACTCTCGGCGGCCCTCACTCTCTTTCATCATTCATCTGAGGACGTTTGGCAGTTCACTCTCTCTCTTTCCCTCTCTTTCGTTCTCTCTGCTGTATAATTTATGTCTAATGCACTAGGTTGGGCTGAGAGGTGCGGACACTGTCTGTCTAATGCTGTGTGTTTGGACGTCTAGGAGTGTGTGTGTGTGTATTTACCTTTAAGTGCTCTGTCTATAAATGTTTGTGATTACTTATTAGATAACCATTGCTCTGGCCCTGAGTAAATCAATACTGGAGAATAAGTTGTGTGTTTGTATGAAGGGTTTTGTGTGTGTGTGTGTGTGTGTGTGTGTGTATGCGTGTGTGCGGTGTGCGCATTTCTGTAAGACATGAAAAGGTTGCTTTACAGCCAGAACCCATCTGCAGCAGGAAGACTGAGAAAACTACTCTCTCATAAGTTGTTAAAAAGTGCAGATGTCACGCACTGAAAGGCCACAGCATTTTTGTTGCAGAGTTAATTAAAGCACATGATAATTAAGATCCAACTCAAGGCGATTCTGAGTGTGGCGGCAGCCATGACTGAGATGGTGTTGAGGCAATTACCAGGAGAGACAGAGGAAAAGTGCAGAAGAGTGGAAGAAACTTAGACAGAGAAATGGAGGCATGCAAGGTGTGTGTCTAAATCCAAAATTGGTTCTGTAATAAAACAGGAAGCATTTGAGGAAGTATTTAGTTAGCTTAATGCTCAATGCCGTCTTATCACTAAGGTCTGATTAATGTGTAATAATTTCCCTGTTTTGAGTACATAACGCAGTGCATGTCTATGCTTATTTTAATAATGTCTTGTTACGATTCACTTACTTTATTAAACAATAGGAGTGGGCTGTTTTGAATGAACCAATTTACTGGCTGTTGACAATAGCTCTACATGACCTCCACTTTAGACTGCCAATATTCATACTATTGTGATGGACACAGAGGTGGGTGTTGAGATAAAGCATACTTCCAACAAGCAAACTTTACTAAATTCCCTGACAAGAGTACTACTGCAGAAAAAAAAGCAAATAAACAGGGCAGTATTTACAAAGCAAACAGGGCTTGCTTTGTAATCCGATCCAGGGGCACCACATGCCAGCAAATACCCTTCTGCCTGACAATGAGTTCCCAACAATAATACATCTCACTATTCACCAATCCCAAACACACACACACCCACAAACAAAAAAGCAAAGCCTGAACATGGAAGTAATGCCAAAAACGACACCAAAACAAAAACAGTCCCTCTGTATATATATATTAAGAACAGGAAAGCATGCAAAAAGTTTTCAAAACCCAAAACCTGTGTGTATTTACAGTTCCTGTGCTATTTAGCTATATATATATATATATATATATATATATATATATATATATATATATATATATATATATATATTTGACCTAGCTACTTCCCCATTGTCAAAAGCAGGCTCTCCTGATTTTTTCTGTTTTTCCTGTCCTGTTTTTTATCTTTTGTTTTTTCTCATTTGAACTGATGGTCACTCAGTGTTCAGTAGTGAATCATGTATGGATTATGTGTTTGCTGTTTGGTTAGGATAACAACTACAGCAGCCTGTATGATGGACCTGCGCAGATATCCACTAGATGAACAAAACTGCACGCTGGAGATCGAGAGCTGTAAGTGCTAATAATTTACCAGTCTTTCGCTGTATGATTTAACACGGACTATATGCATAAATGTTTGTGACAACTTGGTCATCCAATCTTCTAAAATAAAGGACATCTCTAGATGATCTGTCCCCCTTTCCTGCAATTACAGGTTCTGCTCATCAGGGAAGATGTTAAACTATTTGTTTAAACATTTCCCTGAGGATTTATAGAACCCCATGCCATGAAATCATTGTGTGCAGATGTTGGTGGAAAATTTTTATACATTTTGTATAAAGTTTCTAGACACAGTGTTATGTTACACTACTTGATTTACTACAACAGGTGATGGCATTGAGTTAGCATGTTGATTTACTTGCTGTTGTTTTATTGTAATACTGTATTCCTGTAAATACTGTAAAAAATGTAGAAGAAGAAGAAAAATCTCAGGAGGGAATTAGTTTCTCAGAATACACAGAATCTGATGCAGAGTGTTTGTGTGTCTAGTTTCTTGCTATTAGAAAGCTGGAGCTCAGTAGTGCAGTGGCGCTAATGCAGAGCAGCCCTCCACAGCAACGCACCATTAATAATAGATTCCACCTGCGTGCCAAGCTCCCAACGATGCCCGTGCTCTCCAAACAGCCATGGTAATACAGCGCAAAGTGTCCCTCAATCAGCCTCCGTCACCCCACCAAATATACACAGAGGCTCATCCTGTTCTGTTTGGAAACATCAGTCAAGAGAGTTCATTTTTATTAAAGTACATTTAAAAATATAAAAAGTTTGGTTTTAAATGTGCTATATAAAACATTTTCATTCATTCATTCATTATCTGTAACTGCTTATCCAATTCAGGGTTGCGGTGGGTCCAGAGCCTACCTGGAATCATTGGGCGCAAGGCGGGAATGCACCCTGGAGGGGGCGCCAGTCCTTCACAGGGCAACACAGACACACACACACATTCACTCACACCTACGGACACTTTTGAGTCACCAATCCACCTGCAACGTGTGTTTTTGGACTGTGGGAGGAAACCGGAGCACCCGGAGGAAACCCACGCGGACACGGGGAGAACACACCAACTCCTCACAGACAGTCACCTGGAGCGGGAATCGAACCCACAACCTCCAGGCCCCTGGAGCTGTGTGACTGCAACACTACCTGCTCCGCCACCGTGCGCCCTACAAAACATTTACCAACTTTATTATAATTATACACAGGATAAAATGTAAAATATCCTATGCCAATCCATTAGAGCGTCACCTAGGGCCCACCCCACTGTCTTCCTTCCTGCAGCCACCAAAATTCCTGTTGAATCCTACACCTCAACACTGAAACAACTCCTTAACAACTACACTTGCTCATTGAGCCCATCACGAGTACCCAAACCACCCACTGTATCACTAGCTCTTCACAGGGGTCATCAGGCAGGCACCTCCTCTCTCCTCTAATTTTATTATATTAATACAATTAATATCTATTTAAAAAAAAACAATAACTCTGAAATAATAACTTTACAGACGAAGTCAACATGCATATAATAATTAATAATTTAATAAAGTTAATGTAGAGATATTCAATTCCTAGTTATTTTTGAGCATCTCTTCCAGTCCATCTACAGGTAATGATTCACACAGTCTTAAGGGCAGATGATGTAATGTATACCAAGGATATGAAGTGTCTTTAGAGCAAAAAACAAACTAACAAAATACACCCTCTCTCTTGTGGAGCATTCCCTAAACAATAATCCTGGGGCAGAAATACTGCCACTTGTAGGGCAACCCCTATTCATCAGAAAGTTAATGTGCTTGTACTGTATAAACATGATCAACAGATTGCCATAAATCTGCTGGAAAATCTGCCTGTCAGCATAGTACTGAATAAACTAGGCCAAAATGTACATGACTGTGGCCATATGCTCCAAATCTGCCAACTGTCATTTTAAATCAAGGTGAGTACTAGTCATCATCTCCATTCAGGATTCCTTTGTTATTTTTTTTTAGAAAGCAAAAACTACTGTGTCATGTAAGCATTACATATTCTCCTGGCATTTTCTGCCCAAAGGAAAACAGGCTGTTGAATTTGTGTGTGCAAACCCTGCCTTACAATCCAGGCACATTAGCATAAGGTGTCATTTATCATGTGCAATACCTGGAGAGAGGGCAGCTGTGCTAACTGATGTCTCGTTCCCTACATCACTCGCTCTCTTCCGTTTCCGTATCTCTCTGGCTGATGGACAGTGACTGTAATCGGGCATGCGCTCTGCTGGGCAGACAGCTGTAGCACTGTGAGGGTACTGTCATGTCAGCGATCAGAGACACAAATCACAATATGCAAAATGAAACTGCAGCACTAAAATCACAGCAGACACTGAGCAGGACATTTTCATTGTTCTGTCAGGATTTCATAGAACAAACTCTGTGATGCAGTGTCAAATGTGCTGTTGCGTTATACACTATTCCTTTAAATATATATATATATATATATATATAATGTTTTAATCTGCTTCATAGATTAGGTTTAAAGTACTTCAATTCTGTAAAGTGTTGTTATTCTTAATGTGATATATTGTTAATTAAACATTAGTTAATACGTTTAACAGCAGCAACATTCCAGCATCTAATCAAATCCATTCCCAGTCGATTAGAGTAACCTGATGGTTAGAGGACCAGGCTTGGTACCTGAACATTTCCAGTTCAATCCCCAAGACCAGCAGGAACATCCACGGCTAAAGTGCCCTTGAGCAAGGCACTGAACCCACAACTGCTCCCCAGGTGGCAATTGTGTGTGTTTTCACTGCCACAGATTGGTCGTGTGGGTGTTAGTAAACTTTGTAGACTCTCACTTGCCTAAAATACTATTACTGATCTAAAAATTGCTTAATGGTTCAAATTGCTATATTTCTCACTGCAGCAAAACCAAGCAGAAACCTCAGGTGATTAGGGAGTTAGTTCTGCCGATGATTACAACTGAGCCAGGAGGAAGCTGTCTTCAGCTGCTACACTACTCTTTATTGGAGTCAGCTGATGGAGAGCAATAGAAGAGCTCTGATACTAGACCCATTTCTTTACTTTTATATTTGAGCAACTCTGTTTAAAACTATACATTTAGCTGTACTCTACTGTACAGTAGTGTACTTTTTTTTTATTCTGTAATGGCATATTTTCATTTTCATTTTGGTGGTCCTGATCATTGAAGAGCAGGGTGAAATGGGGATTAGAACGTATGCAGAGAAACAGGTGTACTACAGTCTGTAATTGCAAAACTACAAAGTGCTCCCGTGTGGTCAATGGAGCTGGTGAAAGGTACAGTGTGTGTAGATACAAGGTAGGTTATATTAAGCCAGTGATCATTCAGTTTAAATCACTTGCCTTGCATTAGTGTGTTATTCCAAAAGTCTGAAAATACAGGGCACCTAAAGCCAGACAGCAAGAACAATAACAAGCTGTCATATAGAGGGTAGATAGTGGGGTGGGGGCCACAAAGTGTATGAGCATGTGCCTGGACACATTTGGATGCATAGATCAGGTGCCTGGACAGAAAAGTTTGGACAGTATAGATGCTGTTGTAATCACTGTCTTTCCTCTGATGTTTCTAAACTCATGCCTCTGGTGATGGATGTGGAAGAAGAAGAAGACAGAGGAATATATTAAGCTTGTGTCTTATAATGAAGTTGTAATGTGCTGGAGCACTGTGTTCTTATTTAGATAAGTGGAAATCTGCAGGGAGGGAAAATCCTGTCAGTTCAGCTGCAATGAGGTGTTCTCTTAGACCTGTTCCCACTGTTTCAGAGTTGTCACACTGATTTAGTGCACTGACAAGAAATGTGGGAACGTTTGACTGGCACCTCTCTATATATTTCTCTCTTTCTCTGTCTCTTTTCTGGAAGTGTGACAGGTGCACTGAGCTTCACAGATAGCTGGGATTTATATACACGTCACCATGTGGATTTTATATTGTCATATTCTAAAATAGGGCTTAAAGTGTCAGACTGCAAATATGATTATCAATTGATTTCCATTTAGTTATCCATGTATATTCATGCCATGGAAAATATTATCTCTCTCTCTCTCTCTCTCTCTCTCTCTCACACAGATGGCTACACTACAGATGACATTGAGTTTTACTGGCAGGAGGGGAGCTCAGTGACAGGAGTGGACAACATTGAGCTTCCACAGTTTTCTATTATAGATTACAAAACTTTATCTAAAAAGGTGGTGTTTGCCACAGGTACAACACTTCCTTCATTCATTGCTTTACATTGTATTTCAGAGAAGCTAAAGACTCTGTCCTTGTTATTTTTTAATGATATGAAACTGCTGGCTTTTTAAACATTTTCTTCTTGGTTGGAACAGCAAAAATATCTTACTGGTAGCAAATGGTGTGTCACATTAATTGAAGTTATATAAAAAAAAATGTGGAAATAGGACTATGCCCAAACCCCTCCCCTCACATAATCTTGTGTTGGACAAACTCGTACCCATCTCCACCCTTTCTGTTGTATTCATCTACCATTTGAGGGGTGGGGGATGGGGTGTGTTGAATTTATATACGTTCCAAAGCCAAAAACTCCTTCCCAAAAATTCCCATTTCAGCCTTCATAGGTGTGGTCCGTAATAGCAAACACACATTCAGAGTGAAACGTCATCTTAATCAAGTCTACCAAGCTATTTCATAGTTATCATAGTTATAGACCTGTTCAGAAAATCACTTGTGACAAACTCAAGTTTTCTTTCTCTCTCTCTCTCTCTCTCTCTCTCAGGGTCATACCCTCGTCTATCTCTGAGTTTTAAGCTCAAGAGAAACATTGGTTATTTCATTCTACAGACGTACATGCCCTCAAATCTGATCACCATCCTGTCTTGGGTTTCCTTCTGGATCAACTATGATGCCTCTGCAGCACGGGTAGCTCTGGGTATGTAAGTGTGTGTGTGTGTGTGTGTGTGTGTGTGCTTGTGTGTGTGATTGGTCCAGACTCTGGTTTATGAGGAGTCTGTAGCTTTGGGGGAGATGCTGCTGCACAGCCTGGATATGAGGGTCTGCATTTTTTGGTACATTTTTCTAGATGGTAGGAAGGTGAGGAGTGTGTTTGAGAGGTGTTTATGATCATCCAAAACACAGTGTGCGGTGTAAATATTTATGAGGGATATCAGTTATCTAAAATAATGACATGGATTATTGATAAGATGGAAGCAAGGGCGTAGAATTAGCATGGACAGAAGTGACGTGTCTCCACCAATATTCAGCGATTATTGAATTGTCCCCACTAATAATTAAATCCCCTCCAAAAATAAACCTCGATCTGTCAACGTCTCAATAACCTAGAGGTGCAGAAAGAGTTTAATTACATTCTCTACTCGGGTCCAACCTGGGGCCACTGTGATTGGCTGTGCTCTTCCCTGCTGTTATGTGAGTCTCTGTAGTTTGGTTGTAACAGGGCCAAAACTGGAAGGGAAATTTTCCAGTCATAAGCAAGTATTACTGTGCAACATTCAGGTGCAATGTGGTCGTGGTGGTGGTGGTGGTGTGTGTGTGTGTGTGTGTGTGTGCTAAAAATTGCTGACCAGTGTGGGTGGGTCTTCATGGTCACAGATGGTTTAAATGCAGAGTCTCAGTTTCCACAAGGGAATTAATAAAGTATCACTTCTTCTTCCTGTCCTACACAAAGTCTTCCATTTACATTCAGATTTAATGTTAGTTTTATTGTCAGCAAATTATAAGCATATAAAAGTTATAATGAGTATTGTGTTATGTCTTCAAAATAAGACAGCGTATACAACTGTTTTTCATAATAAATGACTTCTTTTGTTTTACTGTGTTGTGAACAATAATTACCAATTTTGTCACACTTCTCCAACTGCCAGTGATAACTGAACCATATAAGAGTTAAGTTATATGTATCACATTTCTATTAAAGGCCATGCCTGGTATTAAGGCCCACTTTATCTCCGCAGGAATCACCACTGTGCTGACCATGACAACCATCAACACTCATTTACGGGAGACGCTGCCTAAGATCCCCTATGTAAAGGCGATAGATATCTATTTGATGGGCTGTTTTGTCTTTGTCTTCTTGGCCCTGCTGGAATATGCGTTTGTCAACTATATTTTTTTCGGCCGAGGTCCACATCTACAGAAGAAAGTGGCTGAGAAAGCTGCTAAGAGCAACAATGAGAAAAGCAAGCTAGAGGCAAATAAAGCCCAAGTGGTAAGCTCAACTGATGCGCAATTAATCATTTTCATATGTTCTTAGAATTCACAACAAATTCATTTCACCAAAAGAGGTTGTCAGAAAAAAAAGAGAGAATTCAAATTGGTGAGTGCAAAATTTCATGTTGCAAGGTTTGCAGAACTGGCCCTCTTTATGGATACAGCAACAGTGGTGTTTTATCTAGGTGTCTGTAAAGCTCATTTAAAAAACTAAATTAGCCATCTTTTACCCATTATCCATGAGCGAATTAGGGTGTGCGTCATGTAAGTGATATGAGGAACTGTTGGACGGACCTGGACGTCACACACTGAAGCTCATTCATCAACTGCACTCTCATCTCCTGTTCCTTCCACATCCTATGAATGTTTCGTGAATCAGGCGACGAATAGTTTGTCATTCATTGTGGATAAATCTGTGCTCATGTTTATGTGACTTGTCCCCCCTTGTCCTGATATTTTTCCTGCCCATCCTATTGTTTCAGGCAGTGTCCTGATGAATAAATCACTACAAACGGATGTTAATATCAAATGTAAACAGCCTCTTAGAAAGTCCTTATGTTCTTCATTTAGTTAAGATTAAACTTAAAATGATTGTTTTTTTATTTCATGGTCAGATGAGTGGAGTGCAGCCTCAAGAACTGTCCGATTATTCTAGGTGTAGTTATATTCCTTTTTTGGTAGCAATGAATCCATGACTTTAGTAAGACAGTAACATTGTTACTGCACTTGATGGGCAAATGTATGTAGATATTGATCACTTTTGGAATGTAATGCCCAGAGGCACTGTCCCAAGGGACAATGTGAAAATCTGCCTGCCCTAACAAAGACAATCTCTACTGTTTTCTTCTTGTTCCCATACATTTCTGCCCTGTCAGCACTACCACAGTTATCATTTATGGACCTTGGTGTATTTGAAAGTATATTTGGCTTCTGACTCTTTTGTATACCTCCCTAGTAGAACAAAACAGAACTGCTGTCGTCCTCTCTTATCTTGTCTTTCCTAAACCCTATCTATCTGTCTGTCTCTCTCTTTTTCCTAAAGGTGGATGCCCATGGGAACATTCCTCTTACAAACCTTGATCTGCGTCTCACCGGAGCCGAGATGCTGGGCAGTCTTGGAGACCCTCGGAACACCATGTTTTCATATGACAGTGCCAGCATCCAATACCGCAAACCCCTTACAGGCCGTGACCTCTACGGGCGGCCCACCACTACCCTCGAGCGACCAATCGCACACAAGAAGAGCCGCTTGAGGAGGCGGGCATCTCAGCTGAAGGTGAAAATTCCAGACCTGACGGATGTGAACGCCATTGACAAGTGGTCCCGCGTTATCTTTCCCATCACCTACACTTTCTTCAACCTAGTGTACTGGCTTTACTACGTTCACTAGGGGGCAGCAGCACACCGGGCTCAGCCTCCACTCATCAGGTCTGGCCAGGCTTTCTCAGCAATCATTTTCTCGTGACTTTTTGTCACATATTTCTCTGTAAAATATTGAAAGTTAGTGAGAAATAAATACGTATATATTAATTAGGTACGGTAAATATGATTTTTAAAGCAGTAGTCTAATGGAGCAAACAATCGTTTAATAACATTTATTAATTTTAATATTTTATATAATGATCAATTTATTTGAGTTGTTTTGTAGTCCTTAAACAAACCGGTTTGTGCTCCCTGGAGCAAAGCCCACATGTAGGGGCAGCCATATGGAAAATAGGCATAGAACTACGTCTCTGAAACTTCTAGGTAACTTAGTGTCAATTTAACGGCTGTTTAAATATCTGAAAAATTATCACTGGACAAAATGACTTATTGCTCCTTTAAGTTAAATTTATCCTACTTTTGACTTGCTTTTCAATCATCTAAATATAGTTTACATTAGGTATAAACAGGGCACTGGAATTCAGCACTTTATGTTGATGGCCTCTGCTCCATGTGTGTATGGATTGCAGAGGTATAGCAAGTATGTAAAGGCTTTTTTCTGTGTAGCGAAGGAACTCACCATTTCACACACAGTGCATGAATGCACCACAGCTCAATACTCCCAAAGTGAGCTTTAAAACTCAACACAGCAACATTTAAATGTCTCTTCAGGCCTTTAAGTTGGTTCTTAGTGTATGTACCAGCCTTTTAAAATTCGCTCTGCTTTGGATCAGAGTGCATTTTCCAGCAAGAACTTTCACAGTGGAGGCATCACTGTGAGCTAGGAAAGCAAGACTGAGACAATTCTAGACTTAAAGGATATTAAAGCTTTTGAGTCTTGTCAGCGTGCCTGGGTGTGTGTGTGTGTGTGTGTATGCTAACACTTTCTGTGCAATATGTTCTGTACTTAATTATTAGATCATTACCAGTCATGCTAAGCTGTTTTCTTACAACAACTTCACTCACACACAGCTTACAAGGACCTATCAGTATATTAATGAACGTCAGTTAAAACACTTTAACAACTTCTGTGAGCTTTTTACATATGATTTGTCATTAAGAAGTCAGGTATTGAAAGATGATGTCACTGTTTCCTCAGCTGAACAATCCCAATCAAGGGCATACCCTTCCTTTCCACAGTCCACAAGATCATATTGCCAGAAGTTCTGCAACGTGATTTAAGTCTTATGACATCAGAAAAAAGTTAAATTAATATGGTGTGTGCAAATAAGTTTTAAAGTGTCTTTTCCCCTGTTCTTTTTTAATTTTATGGTAATTGTTGCTAAAACTTAAGTGTTAATGCCCCACACAAAATTGCTAACATCAAAATCACAATTTTAATTTGTATAAACCAAAAAACACATACTTTTGGATACAAGAACAGAACAGATCCACCCACATGCTTTTGTTATATTTAAACGACTTAGGTTTAGGTTATGTTTTGTTGAATAAAGTGAATACTGCCATTTTTTAAGACTATGCAGCAGTTATTATCAACTGATAAAAGAGAAGGGGAGTGTTTGAATTTTGAATTACAGTTATATGTTACACAAATAATGCTTTAAAACATATTGGCACACCTCATAAACAAGTTCTTTATGTCAGGAGTTTTAAGAAAGTTTTGTGAATAGAATATTTCCATATTTATTTTTTGTTTTAATTTTGAATTCATAAATATTCAGCTCTTCAAAACAAATCTTTCTCAGTTTCACATTGTCTAGTCTTGTTGACTGTCCAGAATGGATGGATGGTACAGAAAATGTTTTATAAGCAAACTTTTCTTTAAAACCCTTGATGTAAACAGCTCTCATTTAAAACTCCTGATTTCTTTGTTATGGATTCAGCCTTTTGTGGTTCTCAAATTATTTTCTCATCCAGACACCATTGTACTTTGTCATGACTAAACACCGAGGAAACAAAAATTATTTTAAAAAAAACTATACTTTTCATCTTTATATGTAGAATCTGCAAGTGAACGTGAATCCTACCCAGGGTCCCACACTGGCTACATACTACTGAAATAACCACCATGACCTCAGAGAGGATGTTCCCTTTGTGTGTGTGTGTGTGTGTTGTCACACTATTTTTGACTTGTTTGACTAATTCATTTAGCTTTCAGTACATGCACTGTGACTAATGTACCAACCCAGGCTCACCACAAATAAAAGAGAAGAACAGTAGAAATGCAGATAATTTCTAATCAATGTGCTGTTACTTCGTCTGGCTCAATTTGTGCCTTTAAGTCAAAATTGCAACATTTTACAGGGTCAGCATCAGTGTCAGTTAAATTTTCTAAAGGATAACTCAAGGTTACCATGACAACTTAATGACAAGGCGTATCTTGGCCTTTTTATGATGCTCTGTATTAAAAGTTTAGATTGCATAGGAGTGCTAATGTTTAGCCACTAAAGCAACATTCCGGCATTTCTGGGACAATCTATGAAGAGCAGCTTCAGGATCTGACTGGCTCTTTTGCTAGTTAAAGGGGCATAGAGAGGATAGAGACATGGCCGCAAACACATACACAACCATATACACACTCACAGTCATGGCAGAATATGCATGTCTATACACTCACTAATTCAAAAGTATGATTACACACTTAAGACTTGATGGAAAACATAACCTACACTGAAGACACCTGGCTTGGTGTTTTGTACCACAGAAAAAAAAGCCAAAAAAAAAAAAAGAAACTGAAAGCTTCTTTAAAACGACGTTCATGTGAAAGTGTTTATGTAAAGTAGCTGTAAATTGCATTCATGCTCTTTATCTTTGTGCTACCATCCTAATGTGTGTGAATGAGTAAGAGAGTATGAATGAGAAGTGTGCGTGTATGTTTAAGCCTACGGCTGTAAGCACAGTTGTTCTTGAGGATCCTTCGTCTTAATCCATGAGGAAATTAAAGGATTCAAATAAAATATTTCACCAAACCAGCACCACCAGTTATGTGTGTAATTTCATACAATGATGCTTTAATATATGTTGGGATTTTAAAGGAAAGCCTAATTGATTTTCATACATTTCTAATATTCCATATTTTAATACACGTATAGAAAAACATGACAAAAATGTTAGTGGGAGTAAACATTACATTATAGATGTCAAGGATTAGGTTGAAAACACAAGAGTGTTCCAGTGTGAGGCTGATTTTTGGGTTCTCATTTCTTTTGTACTGCCCTGTGACACAACCTCACATATAGACATAGATTCGCTGGTATTGGTACTTGGAAGAAGAACAGAACCATTTAGAAAATCGCAAAACAGTTGTTTGGCACCTCTCCATCCAGCTTCTATTTTGTGTTAGTTGCCCTTGACCCTTAACGCTGAACACCAGATTCCACTGGCAAACTGGCAGCTACCATCTTCTGACTGGAGATGACATCTGGCTAGATAGCAACTAGCAGCTGCCAGTTAAAGCCTGAAACCTTTCAGGAGTCATCATGCTTTGCCTAACTTTCATTCATTCATTATCTGTAAGCGCTTATCCAGTTCAGGGTCACGGTGGGTCCTGAGCCTACCTGGAATCATTGGGCGCAGGAATAGGCAGGAATACACCCTGGAGCCAGTCCTTCACAGGGCAACACACACACTCACACCTACGGACACTTTTAGAGTCACCAATCCACCTACCAACATGTGTTTTTGGAGCGTGGGAGGAAACCCACGCAGATACAGGGAAAATACACCACATTCCTCACAGACAGTCACCCGGAGGAAACCCACGCAGACACAGGGAGAACACAACCACACTCCTCACAGACAGTCACCCGGAGGAAACCCACGCAGACACAGGGAGAACACACCACACTCCTCACAGACAATCACCCCGAGCGGGAATTGAACCCACAAGCTCCAGGTCACTGGAGCATCTCAATTTGCCCAGCCAAGGTGAAAAGGAAGATAAAACTTTATTAGGTTAGCATTCTCTGGTTGAACTGGTCATCTATATCACGCAGCTGTAGGCTGAAGCAAAAGGGCTGAGGGGTGGAACTGCAGCCTGAAGAAAAATGTAGTTTATTTAAGAGTTGATTCTTCCCCCATCATGCACTCGGATGGACAGGTTTCTCCTGGGGGTTGGCCTAATCGAGATTCTGGCATATAGAAAGTAAAGACTCAGCTGGATCATTGAGGAAATAACAAAATTACTCCTACTCATATTCTGTACCTCTGTGGTCAGCATCAACTTTGTTTTTAGATACCACACTACAGTGCGGTTTATGCCTGTGGTTCTTAATGCTGGTGTTCTTACCGCTGTCTTACATAAAGTGGCAGCCGTGGCCTCATGGTTAGCGAAGCATGGTTGGGACTGGAAGGTCATTGGCACCATCCCCATGACTGGGAGGGAAATTAGAGATGGTGGGAATGAAGAAACAGTGCTGTCCTTCCTGAAATCATGGCTGAGGTGCTGTTGAGCAAGCACTCAAGCCTCAACTGCCCCCCGGGAAATGAGAATGGCAGCCCAGTGCACTAGTGTGTATTTGTTTACTGTTATAAAAGGTTTAAATGTGGAAGACACATTTTGTTGTAGGTTGTAGTTAAAAACATATAAATGTTTATGTTTGTAGCGTTTTCTCTGCTTCAACTGAACCTGTGTCCCTCAGGAAGGGCTTGTTCTTTAGATTGCAGCAGAAATATTTGTTTAATATGAGTTGCATTCTGTTTTATAATAATATTGCACAAAGTTTGTTTAAACAAGCTAGGAATGATGCTAGGATCATACATAACCCAGAACAAGGCCCTGGGTGAAATAGTAGCAGTGAGATGTGAAGATGTCTATATGAATAATGTATTTATGGAGTTTTTCTGTACTCTTCAGTCATGCTACAATGAATCTGTGTATCATCTCTACACTCATTCTTTGGAAAAGTTACTGGAAACCATCAGGAAATCTATATATTTTTTTACATTAACCGTGCATTAGCAAGCAAAGTGAACAGCCCACTCTGTTAAGAAGGCATTCATTTCTGTTAATAATTCTCTCAGTTACAAAAATAATCAACTTCCTTATATACGGGGTGGGCCATTTATATTGATACACCTGAAACTACGGATACTGGAAGCCTGTGCTAGCATTTCTCCTGTGGTGTTGCTATCAGTGTGTGAAGAGTGGAAGAAGAGAGTTGCATTGACAATCCAACACAATGGGCAGCACTTTGAAAACATTTTATAAGTGCTCAAAAACTTGTAAATAGCTCATGAAAGAATAAAGTTATGTTAAAACCAATAAGTTTGAAATTCCCAATAAGTTTGATGTGTCACATGACCCTCTTCCCATTGAAAAAACAAAAGATGGATCCAAAAAGGCCGACATCAAAATGGCCACCAAGGTCACCACCCATCTTGAAAAGCCCCCCCCCTCTCATATACTGATGTGCCACAAACAGGAAGTTAATATCACCAAATATTGCCAGTTTATTACGGTGTATCCGTATAAATGGCCCACACTCTAGAGACGTATAGAGAGTATTACGTATATAATACATTTCTAAGCAGGATTGCTTTAAATACCACCCTTGTGTGTGGCTCTTCTATAGACTCCCTTCTTTCACTGTTTTTTTTTTTTTTGTCTTGCCAGCTGCAGACAACAGAATGTCTGTGTTTATTGGGAACTGCTGGGTCACATAGCGTTATTGATACAAGAACTGGAGAACACCACACATGGAGCATTTTATTAGTGAGTGAGTGAGCTACAAACCAGTTCCACAATGTGCAACACATTTAAATTTGTCAAGGAAACAACTCCATTATCTTAACAAGCCTGCCACAACAGAATATCCTGCAGATTACTTCCTTAAATGGAGAAAATTTGAACCAAATGCAATAAAATATATTCGGACACTGCTGCTATTTTAATATATTAACCTACATTTCCCGCTTCTTTGTTATTATGGTTAATTGTTTAGCTCCAGTGGGTGCCTTTCTTTGTCCGAAAGATAAAAGGGCAAAGCTTAAGTAACAAACCATCACATTATTTGTATTTTTAATAAAAGCAGAGTTTTAAAAAGACATTATTATTTCATTAGACAAAACACTATTCTATAATCATATACAGTTGTAGACTTAAGTCTATCAATCTTCTCTATGACCTTGAACATACTGAGTCTCTCTCTGCCACCAAAAACATACAGCTGTGCCATGAGGGATGTCGATATACTGTACTGCTAACAGGACTTTGACTTTGGCCAACCCAAGCTCTAGTCTCAGCATCTTACACAAAAATACTTAAACATATTTAAAAAGTCTCTCTTTGTTTTTTTGGCCCCAACAAAAAGTATATATGTTGAAGTTATGTGTAGATTTCTGATTGGAGCATGGTTCCTCATCCTGTTTGTAGCCATGTCCCAAAAAATGAAAAGAAAAAAAAAAAAAACGTCTTGTCACTCCATTCATCTGTTCAGGTGCACAGCCATGCAGCTGTTCAGGTGCTTTGTTCATTTCAACTGCAGGAGCACCTATAAAAGCACACATGGAAATAGCTTAGAAACAAGACATGCATGTTTTAATAAAATATAAAATTAGCAAAATGCTCTGTAAAGTATGTATCTATATGCAGGATAGGCCTGCATGTATTGAAAAATATGTGTTGTATAATAACATTATATAATTTGGTATTACAATACGACCAGCAATAATTAAGTACTTCAATATATTATTTTTTTTATTACACTGATGTATAGTCTATAAAAGATTTTTCATGCTGAATATCATGTGTATCCGATTCAGAATCTAGCATTACTAGCCAGGTATTGTGTACATTAAAAAAATCTATATGTAGTTACACAGTAACTCACAGACCACAGTGATTATTTTATTATTATAAATTTTAACTCGTAAATGTAACATAATATTTTATCCTGAGCAAGGCATACGAGGGGTGTTCAATAAATTCTCAGTATAAGTGTGACATAAAACACAGAAAAAATGAAATATATGCTCCATCTTTACTTGAAAAAATATAATATATTACTCATGATTTGCTTCTTCAAATTTGAAAACAGTTAAAAAAAATTGCTAAGTCTGGGCTCTAGGCTGGAGGACTAATGTCTTGGAATCCACAGCCATGCACAAAGTGATGCTCAATTTTCGTAAACACACTTGAATTACTTATAACAGTTGGTTTTCATAGTGAATGCAATAATATAAATGTTCATTAAAATGTTACTTCCTAGAACCAATATAAAATTACCTTCAAGATCAATACATTGTATTAATACTGAGAACTTACTAAATGCCCCTCATATAAGTAAAAAATGCAAACCTAGGGTTTGTGATAAATACCAATTGCAATATTGTATTCTGTGAGTTGTCCTGATCCTTTACTAATCACATTAAATCAAATCAGGTTTATTATCACATCACATAACACAAATGTAAGGTGAGTGGAACATTTGGGTGCATAGTCCCCCACAGTAGTATGTATTGATGTATTATGTACAATTTATTAATTGTGAAAATGCATATGGAGATAACCATAAAAAAATAAAATAAATGGTACCGCCCACATGACTGCCATATTAGCCATCACTGAGGTTACAGGTAATATACTTTGACAAAAAATAAATTTGTCTCATCAGTTCAACAAACATATTAAACAGAAAGGAGTTGGGGGGAACAAATTAATTCCCAAATACAAGTGTTAATTCAGGGCACAAGTGCAGCAGTTGCAATGAACAAAATATAAACCAGGCTATAGGTAGTGCCCTGCATGTGTGAATGAAGAAAGAAAAAACATATGGTACCTTATTGGCAGCCTCTAATGCACTGATGAGTGTGTGTAGCTCCTCTTTGTTCATTTCTATATTTACAGCTCTTTGGATTCCATTCTCTTTCAGATCCAAACTGAGGTTCAACAGAGGAGTGTTTAAAGATGAGAGCTTATCACTGGACAAGGCAAGCTAATGAGAAATGAAAAAGGGATTGAAAATAGACCAGAAATATATATTGTTTTTTAAACAGAACAATCCCAGTGAATAGACTGTGCAAGATTAACCTGAGACAAAGCAATCAAACAGGGATATTCAATATATATATATATATTGTACCTTCATCTGCCAGTTGAAATCCTGCAGCTGTGTGCTGGAAATTCCATTGGTTCTGTCCACCAAGGCTTGTCTGATCTCATCTTGCCTGACATGAACACACTGTAGAATAGCACCTGCATATGCTGGGTCCAAGTCACCCAGCATTTCCTGTAACTAAGTAATTACACAACTTATAAAAAAAAGTTATGTCTCTGCTATGTATTAGAGGAATATGTCTTAACAAGTATATATCATAATATCAGAATTATATTAGTGTCAGCAGATACTTTCTTTAAAAAAATATGCATGAGACAGATGCTTAAAATACATCAATACTTTAAACTGATATCCATTATAATGATAATGATGATGGAGATGGAGATATTTTGTATGCCAGAAGAGCAAAAATATTTCGGTGTCACAGGACAACTGTGTTAACATCTGCATTGTATTAATTTTACTGGATTTTTATCCCTGTATAATCTAATGTTGAATGATTTTGAGAAGTATTGGGGTTGCCATTTAAACTGTAATTATTTTCAATAAAAATAAAGTCCAGGTCTGTTTGTAATAGGTAAGAAGAGCAAGATGATCTGGTTTTAATGTTGAATGTTAAATGTAGAGTGACAAATTGCCATTTATTTGTGTTGTTGTCATGTTTTGTTTTTTGCCTTTCACTAGTATTACTCTTTTACAGTTGAAAAATGTCCCCAGTTTTGTCCTCAAAATTATTTAATATTTTTTATCTTGTGGAAGTACACTACAGTTAAAATTACAGCTCTTTCAATTTGTGTTTCTAATATACAACAACATAGGACTAACCTTTCAGCCCTAGTATATTTAATAAGTTTTGCATTTCTGTACTAATGATCTAGATGAATACAGTTCCAAAATCTACATTATTTAAATGTTAATGTCAATATCAACACTGGAAGGAAACCTTGATATTAGATATCAGCACTGAGGCACAATTCCTACCGTCATCTTTGTCTAAGTCTTAATTAATCAGAACTGATCATATGAAAACACACTGGGTTACATTATAAATAAACAACTGAAATGTCTGTGCATGTCTTAGTAATAATATATACACAACATACGCACAAGGGCATATAGAAACACTTACCTCTTGATCTGAACATTTTTTTCCAACAGCAACTCGGAAGAGTTTGGAGAGAGAGTCCATTAACTCTCCCCACTCTGTCAGGCTCCATATTTGATCATAGTCTACTCGCCTTGGGTAGCTCCGGCCACACAGTCCATCCACAACTCTGTGCAGGAGCTGAAAAAGTATCAACAATGCTATTTTAGCTGACCATATGAATTAGACAATGTCAAAACAGTGAATGATCAAAGTCAAAACATAATTTACAGTTGAACAAAATTTTGTTGGACTTTTGTCATGGTAAAGCATTTTTTTAAAGGAATGTACATTTAAATATAAAAAAAATAATGAAAGTTATTTAATGATATATTATAAACGTCCTATAAGAACCATCACATACATTCAGACATAACCATGGTTTTAATAAGAGGTAATACAGGATGAATTTGTTACCGTTATATGAAAAAAAAATGTCAAGACAAAACAATCATCACTCAGCTGCTTGTAAGACTGAATGTTTAGTGGCAGCTGTCACAGACAAACTGGCAGATAGCACTAACTATTGTCAGCTGCAACAGCTATAAGGCCTTACTGCCAACTGGCAATAACAGAAAACACTTTATATTGTAAATTCAGATATTACTGAAGTTGTTTGCAAGAGATGGTGCATTGGCATCAAATAAACTAGAAAATTGCCTCCTACAAAAGGAAGTAACCTGTTTGATTTTTAGAGAACCAAGGTTCAATATTTAGTTGATGCTTCTGTTTAAACACAGGAAGCCGCTCTATTGATTTGCAACAGAGTGTTGAGTAAGAACATGGAAGCCGCGATGTGCTGTCCCTTCTCTGCACTTTGGCCACCCTAGACCACGTTAAGATCTACGTTACTCTACACTGGTCATTAAAGAGACCATTCCACAGACTCTGAGAGGGTACAGTATAATTAGAATGGCATCTAAGCATACGCTTGCTAATACAGTTTTTCTCGCTAGATTTGTCGACACTCTTATTCGTATGCGTGCTCCTTCGTTTGTGGACGGCTTTAGTGTGTTCATGCCCTGAATCCTGTATGTTAATGTGCTGTTTTACTCACTTTAGGACACTGTGCGGGAGAGAGTTTTTCCAGCAGTTTGACCATGCTAATATTTTCAGCTCCTCGTTCTCCTCCGCTGTCAGCTGACACGCGTGTCACGTGACGGTGACATCGCCGAGGCTCATCGCGTCAAACAAAATTATTTCCAATATACGGTTACGTTTTACAGATGCAAATATTATTGTTGCGTATGAAAATGATTCATATTAAAACCAGAAACGATTTGGCATTTTAAACCGCTAGAGAAAAAATAAAATCAGGATTTTGGCCGAATCCCAAAATATCTCCCTACTCCCTATGTAGTGTACGTATTTTCAAAAAGAGTGGCTTTTAAAGAGTACTTACTACGACGGAGTTTTAGGGGAAAATAGATATATGAATAAGATTCCGAGAATAAAGTCAGAATTCTGAGAATAATCTCGGAATAATTCTGAGAAAATAAATGGCCAGTGTAATTCCAAGAATAAAGTCAGAATATTTAGAGAAACCTTGTTTAAGGTTATAATGTGTAGACACAGTCTGTGCGCCATTGAGCGAGTTGTGAAAGAAGCAGTCAGCGAAGTGAACACAATTATTTATTAAATGCATCCACACGACACGACGATTAACCCCCGACAGTCCAGCCCCTGACTGCAATGCATACGGCTTTAGTTTATTGTACGACTTCATGCATTTAAAAAACAGGTCCTTGCACCGTTTCAGGGTTTAAATACTAATCACAATCTGGTCCTGATGTATGGAGTGTTTTTTATGGCAATATATAATTAAATGGATAAAAAAGAATGAGTTAAAAGGAGAATTAATTCATTAATTAAAAGTTTCATTAAATAGTTAAAAATGGAAATAAAAGCTTAAATAATTGTATGTAATTATTTAATCGTGATTTAAATGTGCATCTTAAATATATATTTTAATTGCATTATTTAAATCATTGATTAGTTATTTAACTATTTATATATTTATTTCATGCGCCTTGCACTATGAAATAATTAAAACTGTCAACATCTAAATCTAAATCTAAAACGGCCTAAATCCGATCCGACGGAGCAGCAGGGGTGTTTCTTAATGCCTCTTCAATTAAATGTTCAGCCTCCCTTAAGAGTTCAGGGTAGCTTCGCCCTGAACTCTTACTTTCGACATTTTGGCTTTTTATTTATATATTTATATAAATATATTATTTATTTATATTATTTATAAATATATAAATGGTTAAAAATTATTAAATGATTTAAATAACACAATTAAAATATATATTTAAAATGCACACGCACATAAATCACATACAATTATTTAAGCTTTAATTTCAATTAAATAATTATTAAAAAAAAACATTTGATTAAATAATTTTCATTTTAATTAATTATTTCTTTATACATTTAATTATATAATATTGTCCAAAAAACCCTCAATACTAATGTGGCCGAGAATTGATTTATTCATGGAATCTCTACCATATGGATTACGTGCAGTGCATTATTCCGACATTATTCTCAGAATTATTCAGAGATTATTCTCTGAATTCTCTGAATATATTTTTTTCAATGCTGTGGCCCTAAAACTCCATCGTAATTAGGAGTACACAGAGGATTTACACTTTTCAGTCATGTGATTCCAACAATAAATGGAGGCAAGGACTCATCATTAGACAAAATTTCGAGAGAAATAAACAAACAGAACCTCAACGTATATTTGAAGTGATACTATGTTATAGGGAGCAATATTCATTGAACTGTAAGATTAGCTCTGCTTGATTTTAGCATTAGGGTCAACCTCGGTAACATGTTCCACTGTCATCTGATTCTCTCTATTAACCTATGAATTTACCAAGTAAAAACATTCAGGACATATACACTTCTCAGCGTTAACATTATGGATGTTTACTTAATGTAACTTTAGATTTAATGCCGGCTGGCAAACAAATATTCATGGTGGGCCCTTACATTGTTAATCATCCCAATACAATTTAGCACATACAGAAGGACACTAAAACTCTGTGAAAATAAGCAATTTTCCTTTCATATTAAAAACAAATCAGATTATGAGTTATCATTCATTCATTGTCTGTAGCCGCTTATCCAGTTCAGTCCAAGCACGGTGGGTCCGGAGCCTACACTGAATCACAGGGTGCAAGGCAGCAAGACACCCTGGAGGCCTTCACTGGTCTAGTGCCTTCACAGGGCGACACACACTCACACATTCACTCACACCTATGGACACTTTTTGAGTCGCCAATCCACCTACCAATGTGAGTTTTTGGACTGTGGGAGGAAACCGGGGCACCTGGAGGAAACCCACGCAGACACAGGGAGAACACACCACACTCCTCACAGACAGTCACCCGGAGGAAACCCACGCAGACACAGGGAGAACACACCACACTCCTCACAGACAGTCACCCAGAGGAAACCCACACAGGCACAGGGAGAACACACCACACTCCTCACAGACAGTCACCTGGAAGAATCCCACGCAGACACAAGGCGTTGGAAGGAGCTCTTTGAGGAACTCCTTAACCTGAGAGACATGCGTCCTGTGCAGGAGGTAGGGCCAGAAGTGTCTGTGGAGTCAGATTCCATTTCCTTGGCTGAAGTCACTGAGGTGGTGAAAAAGCTTCGCAGTGGCAAAGCTCCAGGAGTGGATGAGATTCGCCCAGAGTTACTGAAGGCACTCAAACTGTGGGGCTGTCTTGGATGACACGCCTATACAATATTGCATGGACCGGAGAAAGTGTGCCAATTATCGTGGCATTACACTTCTCAGCCTCTCAGAGAAAAGTCTATGCCAATGTGCTGGAAAGAGAATCCGTTCGATAGTCGAACCTAGAATTTTGGAGGAACAATGCGGATTTCGTCCGGGCCGTGGAACTATGGACCAACTCTATACTTTTTCACAGATGATTGTGGGGGCGTGGGAATTTGCTACTCCACTCTACACATGCTTTGTGGATTTGGAGAAGGCATAAGACCGTCTTCCCCCAGAGATTCTGTGGGAGGTGCTCCGGGAGTATGGGGTGCCAGGGTCGCTTCAGCGAGCCGTGCGGTCCTTGTACTCTCAGAGTTTGAGTTGTGTTCGCATCCTTGGTAGTAAGTCAAGCTTGTTCAGTGTGGGCATTGGACTCCGTCAGGGCTGTGCCTTATCTCCACTCCTGTTCCTGTTATTCATGGACAGGGTGGCGCGGCATAGCCTGGGGCAGGAGGGCTTCCGTCGAGGAGCTCAGGAGGTGGCATCTCTGCTTTTTGCGGACGATGTTGTTCTTCTGGCTTCTTCGCACGGAGGACTCCAGCGTTCACTTGAGCATTTTGCAGCCGAGTGTGAAGTGGTCGGTATGCAGATCAGCACCTCCAAGTCTGAGGCCATGGTTTTCTCCCAGAAACAGATGGCATGCTCCCTTCAGGTAAGAGGTGAGAACCTGCCCCAAGTGAAGGAGTTCAAGTATCTCGGGTTCTTGTTCACGAGTGATGGGAACAGGGATAGTGACATTGACCATAGGATAGGTGCAGCATCTGCAGTAATGCGGTCACTGTACATAAAGCAAAGCTCTCAATTTACGGTCAGTCTACATCCCCACTCTCACCTATGGTCATGAGCTCTGGGTAAAGAACAAGATCGCGGATACAAGCAGCCGAAATGAGCTTTCTCTGACGGGTTGCTGGGCGTACTCTCTGTGATCGGGTGAGGAGCTCAGTGACTAGGGAGGAGTTCGGAGTAGAGTCGCTGCTCCTTCATGTTGAGAGAAGTCAGTTGAGGTGGTTTGGGCATCTGATAAGCATGCCTCCTGGACACATCCCACTGGAGGTATACCAGGCACGTCCAACTGGAAGGAGGCCCCGGGGTACAGCCAGGACACGCTAGAGGGATTATATCTCCCAGCTGGCCTGGGAACGCCTTGGGATCCCCCAGGAGGAATTGGTGGATGTTGCGAGGGACAGAGACGTCTGGGCTTCTTTGCTCGCCTTGTTGCCACCGCGAACCTGAAATGGAAAAGCGGAAAAGAAGATGAATTAAAAGATGAATGAATTATATTTTCTAATTTTCTGAGATAATTTCTTTTGAAGTTTTCATTGGCTGTAAGCATTAATCAACAATATTAAAAGAAATAAATACTTAAAATAGCACTCTGTAATGCATCTACAGGGGTTGGACAATGAAACTGAAACACCTGGTTTTAGACCACAATAATTTATTAGTATAGTGTAGGGCCTCATTTTGCGGCCAATACAGTGTCAATTCGTCTTGGGAATGACATATACAAGTCCTGCAGAGTAGTCAGAGGGATTTTAAGCCATTCTTCTTGCAGGATAGTGGCCAGGTCACTACGTGATGCTGGTGGAGGAAAACGTTTCCTGACTCACTCCTCCAAAACACCCCAAAGTGGCTCAATAATATTTAGATCTGGTGACTGTGCAGGCCATGGGAAATGTTAAACTTCACTTTCATGTTCATTAAACCAATCTTTCACCAGTCTTGCTGTGTGTATTGGTGCATTGTCATCCTGATACACGGCACCGCCTTCAGGATACAATGTTTGAACCATTGGATGCACATGGTCCTCCAGAATGTTTCGGTAGTCCTTGGCAGTGGCGCGTCCATCTAGTACAAGTATTGGGCCAAGGGAATGCCATGATATGGCAGCCCAAATCATCACTGATCCAACCCCATGCTTCACTCTGGGCATGCAACACTCTGGGTGGTACGCTTCTTTGGGGCTTCTTCACACCGTAACTCTCCCGGATGTGGGGAAAACAGTAAAGGTGGACTCATCAGAGAACAATACATGTTTCACATTGGTCACAGCCCCAGATTTGCACTCCTTGCACCATTGAAACCGACGTTTGGCATTGGCATGACCAAAGGTTTGGCTATAGCAGCCTGGCCGTGTATATTGCCCCTGTGGAGCTCCCGACAGACAGTTCTGATGGAAACAGGAGAGCTGAGGTGCACATTTAATTCTGCCGTGATTTGGGCAGCCGTGATTTTACACAGTTAATCCTGTGGTATGCTGACATTACCCTGGATACCGTGGCTCTTGATACATGACAAAGACTTGCTGTCTTGGTCACTGATGCGCCAGTAAGACGTGCACCAACAATTTGTCCTCTTTTGAACTCTGATATGTCACCCATAATGTTGTGTGCATTGCAATATTTCGAGAAAAACTATGCTCTTACCCTCCGCTAATTAACCCTTCACACTCTGCTCTTACTGGTGCAATTAATGAAGATTGGCCACCAGGCTGGTCCAATTTAGCCATTAAACCTCCCACACTAAAATGACAGGTGTTTCAGTTTCATTGTCCAACCCCTGTATATAATATATGAGTTTCACCTTTTGAATTGAATTACTGAAATAAATAAACTTTTTGGTAATATTCTAATTTATTTAGATTTGCTTTTTTAAATGCTTGTGAGGACCAGGTGTACTCACACGGATAGGACTGTTATATTTGTGGTATAGTGATGACATTCCATTATTCCTCACAATTTCTAAAGCTTTTTAGCATTTAATTATTTATTTTTTATTTATTTACCTATTTACTTATAAAACCTGATACTTTAATGAGAAAAAATTAAAGGGTTAAATTATTTAGCTTTGATTTTATTTATATATAAAATACGTTACACATTATTTTACATTTGCAGCATACTCATATATAAAATGAATAATAAAAAGGGCAGTGCCCTAGTATCCAGCCACCCCTATCGCTGGCAATAGATTTAAATCATCTACAAGAAACAACTAAATTCGAACAAGAGATTTCTAAACAGGAAGCTGCCTTCAGTCTTGTCATGACCGTACAAGGCAATCCATTTTTGATGCAGTTTTTTAGTCATATTCGTACATTTGTCTTCCTTATGTACAACAAACTTTGGTATTTGATACAAGCTCCTTGTGGTTTATCAGCTGAAATGATTTTGAGCAGCTGTAAACAACACAAACAGTAGACATGTGATTATAGCTCCCTAGGTATAAAATCACTTTTTGCTCTATATCTGCAGTTCACGCAGTGACATGATGTCATTTGCAAACAACCTACACTGTCAGAAAAATTGACACTATGATGGTACCTTTTTCTGCCACTGTGGTTGTACCCTGAAGGGTACATGTCCTGTATTTTTTTAATTAGGGAACATTCATTCATTTGTTCATTCATTCATTCATTATCTGCAACTGCTTATCCAGTTCAGGGTCGCGGTGGGTCCAGAGCCTACCTGGAATCATCGGCTGCAAGGTGGGAATACACCCTGGAGGGGGCCCTTCACAGGGCTAATCAGGGAACATATTGTACCATATTCTATTATAATTGTAGATTTTTAAATTTTGTTGATTTGATATGCACCATTTCATCTCTAGGACTTATGTTCTTTTATTTTACACAGCTCTATAATAAAAGATTACAAAACTGCACCTCTCCTTCTAGAGAAGAGAATGTAATGTACGTTTAGGTAACACACCTGAACTTTAACACCACTGTTTTACCCGTAAAGGTACATTTACAATGGGTGTGCCTTTAGTGACTACTAATGTTACATGCGTAACTGCTAGGGATTAAATGCACAGCATAAATGCTGAATTCATGTTTTCAAGACATCTGCAGGGAGTAGTGTGCCATTTGACATACAGCATAAGAACAAAAATTCTATTTTTGACCTGTCCAGAAATGCACAGGTGATACATTTAATTTAAGACCGTGGATATCAATCAAAGGCCTAGTTTTACTGCTCAAAAATTACACCGCTCTTTAATAGTGATATGTCACACAGCTGTCAGTGTTTGACTTATTGAGCTAATTAAAGAGCTAATTCGTTCGCTGTATTAATGCATTGATTTTTTTAATTCATCCATTAATTTGTGTAAATCGGGGAACTATTTTGAGCTCTTTGTAATTATCCCCTATATTTTTTCAGCTTATCTGGGTTTTTAAACATAGTAATTGTCAGGCTATATCTGTGAATGTGTGAGTGACTGGGTGAGTGTATGATGCCCTGTGATGGATTGGCACAATGTCCAGGGTGTTACTGCCATACACCCAGTGATTTTGCTTAGGCTCTGGATGCAACACGACTCATCCTACACAACATACAGTCACTCACACAATATAGCATTAATATTCCTTCATTCACAGATGCCCCCTCCTCTGCTTGTGGCACATTTTAACTTGGCCCCAGTGTGGGAAATGCGGTTAGATAGTAAAATGTGAATTTCCTTAAAAAAACAATCCTGATTAGTCTATTTATATTGTATAGGTATGCCTTAAAATTGTTTTTTTCAGAAGGGTGTATAGTATTTTTCCAGAATATGAGTGTAAATGAGTATTCATCAGGAGTTTCCGTGAGCTCTCCATGATAGAGAAGCTTAGATAGAGTAGAGCCAATGCTCTGTCACACAGAGAGAGGCCAGTTGAGGTGGTTTGGGTATATGTTAAAGATGACCCATAGGTGCCACCTATTGGAGGTATACCATGCAGAGCCAACTGGCGGGTGGCCCTGGGTAGACTCAAGGATCACTGGAGTCTACCCAGTCATATCTCCTGACTGGCCTGGGAATTCCTAGGGATCCCACAAGAGCAATATGAAGTTGTGGAAGCCAGTTATATTTGGGCTGCTTTGTTTGCCCTGTTGCTACCACAACCTTGAAAGGGAATACACTGATAAAAAACGATTAAATGAAATTAGATGGGTGTGATGGAGTAGTAGGGTGATTTCCATTTTTTCAAGCATGTACATGTAATTTTGGATTATTTGGAGTATGACTGTAATGGAGTATTTTTCAGGAGGATTGGTTTAATTTGGTATTTTTTCAGGAGTGTGAATGTAATGAGTATTTTTCAGAGGATGTATATATTTGTCAGGAGTATAAGTGTATTCTGTAGTGTGACAGTAATGGAGTAATGGACTCTGAGTTATGGAGTATTTTTCAGGAGGTGCATTAGAGTATCTTTCAGGAGTGTGAGGGTGTAGTGGAGTATCTTTTCAGGAGTATGAGCGTAATGGAGTATCTTTCATGAGTATGAGTGTAGTGGATTTTTTTTATGAGGTACAGTGTACTACAGGGTGAGTGTAGTAGGCTGTAATGTGGCATTTTTCAGGATTGTGGGTGTAGTGATTTTCAGGAGTGTGACAGTAAAATATTATTTTTCAGGAGTGTGATGGTCTCACTTTGAGGAGATGCTGCTGATGCGCAGAAGCCAGTGAGACAAGTTCCGCCCAACTATCCGCTGTTGCTTTTCTCTGAACTACGAAGAACAAAACAATGACGGAAGAAGTAACACAGCGTGTACGTTACATAGATAAACAAGTTGTTTGAACACTCTGTCCCGGTGATGAAGAGGCGGAACTGATGAGGAGAACCGGTGAGTTTTATAGTTTTACTTTGATGTGATCCGCTCTCCAGTGTCTGCTCTGTAACGGTGTGTTAGCTGCAGCGGGAGCTAGCGTTGAATTAGCCACCGAGCTAGTTATCGTTTATCTTCATTGTAGCAAGACTCAGAGCCGGGGAGTACTCAAAGCAAACGAACAAAGCTCTTATTTAACACTTGTTTAAACGAGTTTGAGATTCAGAAAGTCTGAATTAAGTAGTCATATAACGTTAACGTTTATATATGTTAATTAAACTCCCCCTTTTCCTCATCGTGTTTGTTATTGAACTAAACTTCATTGTACTGAATCATAATAGAACCGGTTTGAAATGTTCCCGGTTTATACTTTGCCCTAATTTTTATCAATAGACCAGTAGTTGAGAAAAAGTCAGAAATATAACTTAATCTCTGGCTGTTGGTCTTATGATTAGCGCGTGATTTCCCTTCGTGATGTGTTCCTTCTTTTATTCATTAGGTTACACTGAGAAGAACTAAATCGTTACATATTACACATGATCTGCATCCACGAGGACCATGAGTTTAGCTCAGAGAAATGTTGAGAGATGTTAAACTTAGGTCTTTGAAGTTTTATCCTCAGAGGCGGGCAACGAATTAGGTCGGAGGTCTGAGATTAGCTCAGTCAGGATGAGGCTTTAGGGCAGTATTTCACAGAATGTAGTAATTTGATTCCTATCGTCATTTTATCCTATTGTACACAGCAGGATCTCATAGATTCAACAATGTCATTTACCCCGTTTATTCCTTTTTACATATTTATTTCTATGGAATCAGTTCACATTAATTTTTGAGATTTTTGCATTTATGGTTTTTGGCAGACTCTCTAGACCAGTGCGATTTAGGCTACATTTTAATCAGAGAGAAATCAATGAGGGTATTGGACTCTTGTATAATTTGGTGTGTTTACCTGGGTGAAGAAGATTGTCTCTTGTGTGGAATTTAGTGCCTCTATAATTTTTTCAGCTGTCCCAGATGCAGACACACCACCTGATTGTACAGATATGATAATTCATGTGTGAATTCCAGAGATGCTTACATTGACTCAAACACTGAGAATATTATTTGAAGTAGTCTAGATGCCTTCTTCCAATCAAACTCAGGGATAGAATAAAAAAAAAGCTTTTTTTTTATAGGGATTTTTCTGTAAGAACCTTTGATGTCACCTGACAGAATTGGTCGTTTGACTGATATATATATATATATATATATATATATATATATATATATATATATATATATATATATATATATACTGGTATGACAGTATTGGTATCTGTTGATTGCAGTATTGACATATGACTGCAACATATCTTCCATATATGTAATGTACAGAGTGTGTTCGATTGTTTGAAAACAGATGAAATTTGATAAACTAGAGAAGATTGTTTATGATGAGGCTTATTTCTGGCAAAACTAAAACTTATACAGTTTCCTTGCACATTTTATAGAAGCAACACAGAACATAGTAGTCCAATGAAACCAAGTTATGTCAAGTTTGTAAGTCTTCCTTTTAGCATTGCATAACAATTCTCAGGAAACATTAGTTTGTTAGAATTTGTTATGAAGTGATGTTCTTGTTGCATCCTTTTGAAAACAAAATTCATGATTGGTGCCCACCCAAACATTCATATTCGTCCATGACTGTTTACCTCCTCTTTGCTCACAACATCATTAACTTAGCTAAAACATGGAGAAATATGACATGAGCCATTTATGGTTTAGTGCTTAAAAAGTAATTTTTACAGGTAGATTTACTGGTTTCATGCAAGTAAAACATAAAGCTAAGGTCAATGGAACATTCAGTAGTCTGCTTACAACTGCTGAAATGAGGTGAGTGAAAGCAGCAGTCAGTTGTAATCTGAACTACAAACTGGATTCCAAAAAAGTTGGGACACGAAACAAATTGTGAATAAAAACTGAATGCAATTATGTGGAGATGGCAAATGTCAATATTTTATTCAGAATAGAACACAAATCAAGCGATCAAAAATCACAAATTTAAGGGAAAAATGTTGTTTCAAAATTTCATGGTGTCAACAAATCCCCAAAAAGTTGGGACAAGGCCATTTTTTACCACTGTGTGGCATCCCCCCTTCTTCTTACAACACTCAACAGACGTCTGGGGACAGAGGAGACCAGTTTCTCAAGTTTAGAAATAGGAATGCTCTCCCATTCATGTCTAATACAGGCCTCTAACTGTTCAATCGTCTTGGGCCTTCTTTGTCGCACCTTCCTCTTTATGATGCGCCAAATGTTTCCTATAGGTGAAAGATCTGGACTGCAGGCTGCCATTTCAGTACCCGGATCCTTCTCCTACGTAGCCATGATGTTGTGATTGCAGCAGAATGTGGTCTGGCATTATCTTGTTGAAAAATGCAGGGTCTTCCCTGAAAGAGATGACATCTAGATGGGAGCATATGTTGTTCTAGAACCTGAACATAGTTCTCTGCATTAATGGTGCCTTTCCAGATATGCAAGCTGCCCATGCCACAAGCACTCATGCAACCCCATACCATCAGTGATGCAGGCTTCTGAACGGAGCGTTTATAACAACTTGGGTTATCCTTGTCCGCCTGACATGGCGTCCCAATGTTCCATAAAGAACTTCAAATCGTGACTCATCTGACCACAGAACAGTTTTCCATTTTGCCACACTCCATTTTAAAGACCCCTGGCCCAGTGCAAACGTCTGAGCTTGTGGAGCTTGCTTAGAAATGGCTTCTTCTTTGCATTGTAGAGTTTCAGCTGGTGACGGTGGATGCCACGGTGGATTGTGTTCACTGACAATGCTTTCTGGAAGTATTCCTGAGCCAATTCTGTTATTTCCTTGACAGTGGCATTCCTGTTTGAGGTGCAGTGACGTTTAAGGGCCCGGAGATCACAAGCATCCAGTAGAGTTTTACGGCCTTGACCCTTACGCACAGCAATTGTTCCAGATTCTCTGAATCTTTTGATGATGTTATGCACGGTTGATGATGATAACTTGAAAGTCTTTGCTATTTTACGCTGGGTAACACCTTTCTGGTATTGCTGCACTATCTTTCTGCGCAACAATTGTGGAATTGGTGATCCTCTTACCATCTTGGCTTCAGAGACACACTGACACTCTGAGAAGCTCTTTTTATACCCAATCATGTTGTCAATTGACCTAATTAGTGTTAATTGGTCTTCCAGCTGTTTGTTATATGCTCAGTTTCCTTTTTCCAGCCACTTATTGCTACTTGTCCCAACTTTTTTGGGATTTGTTGACACTGTGAAATTTTGAATCAACATATTTTTATTTTAAATTATTACATTTACTCTGATTAAACTTTTGATCTGTCATCTATGTTCTATTACGAATAAAATATTGACATTTGCCATCTCCACATCATTGCATTCAGTTTTTATTCACAATTTGTTTAGTGTCCCAACTTTTTTGGAATCCGGTTTGTATCTATCTGGTTGTTAAATTTCATTTATGCTTATACATAATTTGTTGCTGCTTATTAAAGCCTCTATATATGATCATTTTAAAGCCCAATGTTCTGCAATATTTTCCCCACGTACTGTAGACCAGATCATTAATCTAGGTATTATGTTCATGATGTACGATTGTGGTCTCTGTGTAAATCAGTTCTGTATTGCAAGTGAAAGTTTTGTGATCTTTAAAACCAGCAGAAAAAGCATTTCAATAGGACAGTATTCAAATATTTGCTGTTGCTGTTGGATTTTCACCTGTTCATTTATATACAGTGGTGTAGCCTGAATACAAATAATCTTTGTAATTTGTACAACTTCCTTTCTGTGAATTAAACAATTAAGTCACACTAAGAAAACAAAATCTTTTTACTGTAGGGGCTTTCTTACTTCCCCGTTCTTTACTCTAACCCTTTTAGGGCACAAAGCCAGAAAGGTATTACATGAGCATAGAACAGCATCTCACTAGGCTAAAAGTAGATCACGAAACTGAAAGTGGCATTTTAGAAAACAGTTCCTTTATAGGCAGATTTTAGAGGAATAAGGAAGGTTAGTTAAACAAAAGTCTGAAGTTACACTCAAATGTGCATGAACAGAAAAAGCAATCAGCCATGTTCTGGCTTTGTTAGCAAGGTGCCATTTACTTATATAGGTTGGCCTATATGTGGCCTGTAGTGCAGTAGCCAATGTTTTAAAATTCTTATCTACATTGTTAGCATGAGCGCTACAAATTAGTCAAACATAGTGGGCTTCACTTAGGCCTAACCTAACTTTTCAAAACAACATGAAATCATTCTCTGTAATAAGGTATATAGAGTAGCATAATAGATGTGAGTTGAAAACATGGAAGTCAAAAGTTTAATTTATTATTTATCAAAAGCAAAAGAGCAACATTTATTTGAAATTGTATGGCTTTGAAGGTGTTATTTTTATAACATAGTTCAGATGGTTTGAAATTTAGTCTGCATTTTTCTGAAGATGAATTACTTTAACTTTATTATAGGCTTAATTTTGTCTCATTTTCTAAAATATTACAGTAATAAATTCCAAAATCATTTTACATGCGCTTCTAAAGAATGAGTTAGAAAAACTGGTGGTGATACACAGTTTAATGCTCTCAAAGGCAATATTACAAACAAGGATTAGACAACATAATTACAAATATATCAGATGTTTATGTTACACAGTATTATGATAGTTTTACCAAAAAAGTTTAACACAAAACTAGCAGAGATACTGAGGTTCAGTGGTCAGTTTGGATAATTAAAATGACTTTATTTGCATGATAGACATTGCATGGTCCACACTTTAATAAAAAAAGCCAGAGTCTGTCTGTTTCTCTATAATGTCCCTTTTTTGGCAATTATTTTGGAGCATAATTTATAATCTAGATTTGTCTTATGTATATTTCTGTGTACAGGACACTTCCGGGGAGGCGGTGGGAGCTGACCTTGGCTGTTTTGCATTAGCCCCTGGAACCTCTTGCTCCTCAAATGGAGCACTTCCATTGGTTTAGGCACCGATGGCTGCAGGTGGTTGCCACAGATTCAGCACAGGACTTGGATTCTTCCACTAATTCACCTCCTTCAAAAAGTGACTTGGATCTCCAGGACCACCAGGGGAACAGGCTTTCTGGAAAACGGAGGACAGTGCTAGCACGACATGGGCCACACCAAGCAGAATACCAAAATATCTGCAAAGGCTACCAAGGCAATGGTATACGTACCACCAAGTACACACTTCTCAGCTTTATTCCCATGAATCTGTTCCAGCAGTTTCACAGGTATGATTTAATTTTAGTTTAAGGATATATGTTTAAAGCAAGAAATAAGATTTATTAATGTACAATTGTTTGCAGTATTATTGTTCTGTAACTTATACTGATTTATACTGAGAATTGTATACAGTAGTTTCTAAAAATTTATTTGTAAATTGTCTCAGTATTGTCAGAATTTTGGTTGAATTTTGTTAAATAACATGTTTCATTATTTTTTGTTAGCTCTCAGCTTAAAAGTTATTTATTTATTTATTTATTTTATTTTTTATATTTCTTTAAATTTGTTTGTTATTCATGATGGTATTTAGAGCTAGGTCATATTTTGGCTGAAATTCTCCTGATATATTGGGTAATTTTAATGTCTAAACAATGTTAATGAATTTCCTCAGCAAGTAAACTATTTATATAATGTGGGCAAGCCTACAAGACAATATGAAATTGTCTACTGATGGTCACATATTTAACTGATGTTTGAAGTTGGAAAATCCCTTATTAATATGAGTGTTTGTCTGTAGAGTGGCGAATTTATACTTCCTATTCCTGGTGCTGCTGAACTGGGTTCCTGTGGTGGAGGCTTTTCAAAAGGAAATCACCATGATCCCTCTGGCTGTGGTGCTCACAGTCATCGCTTTTAAAGATGCCATGGAGGACTACAGGCGATATCGCTATGACCAAAGAATCAACAACACCCTCACGCATGTTTATAGCGGGTCAGTGTGTTTTTCCAGATTGTTATTTTTCAAATCACATATTTTAGTGACGTGTGCCTGGTGGAATTAAAGTAATTACTGCCCTGAATTAAACATCATCAGCATTTTAACCAGGGGATTCCCATTGTGCTGTATTGTTCTCAGGTAGTATTTGGTTTTTACTGATCCCCAGTGGTACTAAGCCAGGCCCCAATACTTTAACCAGCGCTTTTTTATTTTTATTTATTTATTTATTTATTTATTTATTTATTTATTTATTTGATTTTACTTAAATTCATATGGAATTTTGGGTCCTGACACTCTTTCGTTTTTGTATAAATTCCATGAAGTGTATATTAAAAGAGTTTTTTATAGCGTCCTTCTCAATCTGTTAATATTTAGTGTGTCAGGCTTGTATGAAGGGTTGTATGAAGTTTGTGAATTTTAGTTACTTTGGGATAGTAGACTAAAATAAGGTTTTTAGTAAGGCAACTTTGGTCAGTCATAAATTTATTAATATGTTAAAATTAATTATTTGATTGGAGATAACACAAAATAAGCTATAACAACCTGAAGATTTATCATGTTATAAGTATGTACTAATTTTCATCAGACTTAACTTTTTGGTATTTTCATTTAACATCTACTAACTTACAGACAGGGGATGCATTATGTTCTATTTTTAACAGGGATAAAACTTCACACCAAATTATTAAAAAACAGTAGGAGTGGTTTTCGGGAAAGGTAGTAAAACTTATGTGACTGTGACATCAGCAAAGTCACATTGCCATGTTATCCTTGTGTTAAATGATCGCAATAGGTCATTAAGATTTTTTTAATACTGTAATAACATACATGGTGTAATCATTGCAGATAGCCAGAACACACCTCCATTTTTTCAGTATAATAGTTGTAGCTAGTGTTGTGTTTGTACATTAAACAGCATTTTTAATGTTAGACTTCTCAGCAAGTAGCAGACAGCATTCTAAAGAGCTTTAGCTGGACATTCATTTACTAAACACTTTGTCTTACTGTCCTACGTTTCGAAAGTACCTCTTTGCTCATGACTTGTTTATGACCCCTGGGAATATTTCCTGGATGAGGAGCGGCTCTGTGTGTGTGCTTTTGATTGTCAGATTTTGCATCAGATACGTATATTGCACACGTATGTACACACTGCTCTCTCCATGAACAACGACAAGCTCAATGAAGATGTGAATTTCACACCACCTAAGTGTGGGATATTATTAAGAAGAGATGAAGAGCCGTTTTTAAGAAACAAAGTTCTGCAAACTGCCGGACATGGAGATAACATTGTTGTGTGAGTTGGACTTCAGAGACATTTTCACCCATTGTCTCTTACTGAAGCTAAAGGCTCAGAGCATCTAAGCCTTTTTCTTGGCCTTTGTGGCAGACATGGCAGAATCTGGCTTGGGAAAAGAACCACAGCCAAAGAAGAGAAGGGTGGTGGTCCCTAGCTGGATGTATGATGAGGTAGCTGAAGAACTGCAGAAGAATTACTGTGGGAATAAGATCAGGACCACCAAGTACACCTTCCTCTCCTTCATCCCCAAGAACCTGTTTGAGCAACTTCACCGCTTTGCCAATGTTTATTTCCTTTTTTTGGCTGGACTTAATTTTGTGCCCATTGTCAACGCGTTCCAGCCGGAGATCTCCATTATACCCATTGTTCTAGTAATGTCCGTCACAGCTGTAAAAGACCTGTGGGAAGATCAGCGAAGGAGAAAATGTGACCGGCAGGTCAACAACCTGCTTTGTGACACATACAACAGGTGAACATGCATTAAATATAAGAACAAATGCACAGAAGGCGTAGATAAATCTATAAATGGGTACTTCAGAAAAATTGTAAGCATTCTTTGGGTATCACAGCATAGTACCTTGTCACAAGTAACAAAAATGACTTCATTACACCATTGAAAAGTTTGGAAAATATTTTTAGATGCACCTTGAATAATGAACAGAGATCTACACAAATCCATAATAACTGAGAAAGCTGTATAACATTTAAGAATAAATGTATGGTCTAGTTTAACAGCAGAATATATAGTGTTCAAGGCACAGGACAATAAAGCAGGTAAATTACTTTTAATAGATTATTACAATACATTTTGTATTACAATATTTAATAACTTGATCCTGAACAGCTTGAAACATTTTAAAATGCATTTTGATATTTAGCTCATGGTATTTCAGTTTGCACTGTGTAATTATATCAAACATTATATTGTAGTGTAGCTCTGGTATTTTATGTTATTTTAGCTCTGTTCTTTTCTTATAAAATATTTTTTCCAAATGCTTCAGTGGCAGCAGCAAGGAAAAAGTTCCTAAGACTTTCCTTAACATTAATTTGCAAGCAGCTTGCACATGCTAACATTATGCATTTAGTAGAACATTCTCTTTTTGAGCCCTTTATTGATTTACTTTTTGAAGACTATTGGTCTTTTGTTCAAACCTTTCTTGAAACTGTCTTTCCAGCTTTCTTTCTTTTAGTCTCACTCACAACAGTGGAGTAGTTATTGGCTGTGAGCTGAATACCCAACTCTCAGGGCTGGTGCTCGGGGAAGGGGTGTGTGAGTGTGTGTGTGTTTGTGTGTGTAATGAAGACACTGCACCTCTGAAGGTCTCCTGACATTACTGTAATGGGAATACACCAAAATTCTGTGCTCATAAAGGTTTGTCTCTCTGGTCTTTCTTCCACTGTCTCTCACTCAGTCTGAGATGATAAATTGCACTCTCTGAAAACAATAATGTTGTTAATTTGTGGACAGTTATTTTTTTTTTTTTACTTTCACTGACCTGCCACTGACTTATTTCTTCCTCCTATAGTTCATTAATCATTTAATAGTTGCATGTATTCTCATGTAGTTTCTGAATTATAGGCTACACCTTGAGGTGTTTACAGACATAGAAGCTTAGTGACTAAAGCTGTGGTTAATGTTCGTAGATAGTAATCTAAGGTTACCCTTGTAAATAATTAGGTATGTGTTGTTGTTGTTTCCTTTAACATGTCTTCTAGTTCTACTCCTCACACAGTTCAGCAATGTTTTTGGATTAGGTTACAAACTGTAGGCTCTGCTTTTTAAAAAAATTGATATTTTACTTTCTACACTACTGCACAACAATTTTTTTTTAAGATTGTGGCTTTCTAAGAGAAAAGAAAAATACTGCAAAAGTCAATACACAACAAGACAGTAAGGCGCTTATAACCCAGCTATATATATATATAGCTTGTAACCCAGCTTTAGCCCAAAAGTTGAATAAAGTTTATATCGTCAACAGTACCCAGTATCACCAGTAGTTTTAAGTAGGACTGTTTGTAGTTTGTTAAGCTGCTTCTACAGGTGTCTAGTATACATGTTTCTGAGAATAACTGAGCCTGAATTAATGGTTAACCCACAGCCCAATCATTGTGGATGATTGATTTATTAGCATGACTATTTCTAGGGCAGAGGTGTACTACACGTAGATCACACCCTGTTAGTGCGTGCACTGCTGGTGTGTATGTTTGAATTGTGTGATTGCTTGTGTACCTATGAGGAATGTTCCACCATATTATTAGAATGGCTTTGTATGCCCAAACACACTTCAGTCCCTCTAGCAACATATTTAATGTAAAAAGACAAGCCTCAAATTAAAACTTCGCTTTCTGTAGAACCTACAAGGTATGCTACATCTTGTCATTTGCTGCCCAAATATATAAAGGAACTGCATGTTAGTTATATATTGTTGATGTTGGAACAAAACCTAATACTCAAATTTTGTTTGACATAATTTGTAAACACCAGTTTTTATTTACATGCATTGCTACAATTTCATGATGACGGGACGAATAAAAAAGGGTAAAATAGAAAATTTTGACTTCCATTCAAGGCTAAGAAGATTTTTTATTCTCCTGTAAAATTCTTGATTAAATTTCACAAAGCCAGAATAAGTTATAAATTATTTAGGTAAAACAGGTTTTTCCTTGTCCTCTAAAGTTATAATTTTGTAGGTGCAACTTTTCTTCTCATAGCAAAAATATGTTTTATAATTTAAATTACACAAATTACATACTGGATGTCAGTAAAAAGTGTCATAGCATGAGACTCATACCATTAGCAGTATTTAGCTTGCCCCGACATTCAAGCTGGTTGATGAACTAGGCTAATTTACTAGGTTTCACATCAGCCTGAGAAAAGTCAGTTCAACACAAACCCCCTGTGAACCTGATATAATGACGTGGAGGGAGTAATGTTACAGGTTGTGCTTCTGTGGCTGATATGGGTGTGTGTGTATGTATACACAAGTCAGGCTGCACTGTCTTTGTGTGCTTCTGTTGTAGAATCAGAATAGGAATCACGTTATTTCCATATGTATGTTACATAATACAAGAAATTTGTCTTGCTGGGTGCCCACATGTATGACATGTAACAGTCTGAACAAGCAAAACAAGTACATAAACTATTATTTACAGTATAAAACAGTCATGTGTACACTTATGCTGATGCTTATGAACAGAGCTGTTTTAAACAGCATATATTATGGTGTGTTTCTGAATGACACACATTGTGCTGTACTCAAAGATGAATTTCTATGTGTTGTAGGCCCTAATTAAGGGAGATTTACAGTTTCATTTATGGTCAGAGTGTCCGTTATATTTCTTGAGACCCACAGTTATAATGTTTTGGGTTTTTTTTAAATAGTGTGAACTACTGTGATATATATGAGTGGGGCAAAAAATTATTTAGTCAGCCACTGATTGTGCAAGTTCTCCTACTTAGAAAGATGAGAGGTGTGTAATTTTCATCATAGCTACACTTCAACTCTGATAAACAAAATGAGGTTGAAAAAATACAGGAAATCACGTTGTAGGGTATTTAAAGAGTTTATTTTAGGATTTTTGGTGACTTCTTTACGCCTCTTGCGGTTTGCTCGTGGACTGAACTTGCTAGGATCGACTAACCCGGCTATGTTGGCAGTTGGTTTAAATGTTCTCCTCTTGTAAATAATTTTGTGGGCAGTGGATTGGCTGATTTTTAATTGTTTGAGGTCTTTTTACATCCTTTACCTCTATAACCTTCATTCTAAAGACCTCTTTAGATCTTGTCACGGTGATACAGCTCACTTCAGCAATCAAGAGCAAATCAAACTAATGTCTGAGATTTAAATAAGACAGCCTCCTCCAATGTCCTCCTCTCTAACCCTAACCCAGCTGATGTGGTACATCTGATTTTATATATAGACATTCTGAATAGTAATACATTTGGGGGTGTCCTAACATTTTCCTCACAAGTAATGTAAGTTTTTGTTCATTACATTTTTACAACTTATGTTTAAAAGTAATTTCTTCAGTTTTATTTCTTTAGTTATATAAGCTCCATCTCTCAATACTTTTCAAATGAAACTCAAATGTCCATATGTTTAAAAATGTCCAAAAAGACAAAGGTTTCATGGGGTTTCCTAACTTTTTATTGTATAACCTCAAGGCCATGACTGACAGGTATTATTTAGATGGAACATTATTCACGGCACTGCACTCACACTGGCATGGTGGTGCTGTGTTTGAGTGTATTGAGCTGGTCATTTTAATGTTATGGCTGATCTGCAAGTGTATGTGTGTGTGTTGTAGGAAGCAGAGGCGGTATGTGGAGCTGCGATGGGCAGAAGTACGTGTTGGTGATGTGGTGCGTCTGTGTTGTAATGAGATCATTCCCGCTGACATGGTGCTGCTTCACTCATCTGACACAAATGGAGTGTGTCACATTGAAACTGCCAACCTAGATGGGGAAACAAACCTCAAACAGAGACAAGTGGTCCGAGACCTCCCTCATCAAGTGAGCTAAAACTTTTTTTTATCTTCTTTTCAACTTTCATGTTTTTTATGGCTGTGCCAAGACGGGTAGGGCCTTTTTAGTGCAAATGCAAGTGTGTGTGTGTATATATTTATATTTGTTTCAGCAGGTTGAAAGACAGATGTTAAAGAAAGACATGGAGCAGTATTTGACAGACAACTCAAGTCCAGTCTGGTCCACTGGCATGGTAAAAGCGAAACAGCGACCACTGATCAAAACTGGCATTTACAGCTAAATCCTGTTTGTGTTTCAGCAACTGTAGCCTTGTCTAATTGCATATTTTCCATCACAAACAAGACCAGAAGCTCTATTAGCAGAAAACAGACACATTTTCTTCTTGGCAGAAAATAATGAAGAAAGTGTATGTTATTCAACGGTCAAATTAAACTTGATTGCCATTAGTTTTCATGGAAAGTTTGAAAAGGAATTTGTTTAAAAATGTGCTTTGCTGCTTTTATAAGAATGCTGAATGCTCTAATTTTTAATTTTCTTTACAATTTATCTTATTTTATATCAAGTTATTTTTATATAAATCATTCTTTTTTATGCATGTTATGCTGCTACTCTAGCACAAATTGTTTTATATTTTACATTTTTTCTATTTTGTTTTACTATGTACTAATGTTTGGAACACTGAGAAGAGATGCTAAGTTTAATACTGAGTTTAATTGACAAAAAAGGTAATCAAAAATACAAGAATCAAAAATTTCAAAAACACAAATCACAAAACCCGTGTGAATGGGTTTTTTTTTTTTTTTTTTTTTTGTGGTGGTGCTGCAGTCTCTTCCTCTTGCTACCGGCTCTTCTTCCTCATTCTGAATGATCTGTCACTGGTTGATGTTCAGTCAGATGGACAGACTTAAAATCAAAGAGCATTTTGGTAGTCTAAAGTCTTCAGTTGTCCTGTTTTTCCATGCTCAGCTTCATATTGACCGCATGGTCATTAACATCTGCTACACGCATGTAAGGTGTCTGGCACTTCCCCATGCTTTTGTGCTGTGTGGATGCCCATATGGCTCCTGAGTTATAATATTGCAAGTCACGTTCATCCTCCATACTCACGAGGATCCAAATGGCTGTAGTGAAACTTTTTTCTTCTGGTGTTTCCAACTAGTGTTAAAATTTGATCTTGCAGGTCACTACTTCAGAAACAAGGCATGTAAAATACTGGAGTGTTTGGGAATGGATAATGGAGTCTGGCACCATCTATTTTATTAATTGCCTGCACCTTCAACTACATTAAAATTCATACAAGATCCATAGTGATTATCTCAACTATGGCATTGGTTATGTCTCTATTTATTCATTTTTGATTTTGGAAACTGTTGTGTAGTTTTGGGTCTGGTTGAAGATGCTGACGGCTGTGCAGCCTGGGAATGCAGCTCTGGACAAAATTATTAATCGGATGGGTAACTCTTTCTTATAACAGTTATTGCCTGGCATTGTGAGTGAATAAGGTGGAGCTAAGATGGTTTATATTTTCAAATTGCTGAAAAATTAGAACTTATAGTACAAAAATGTGCTAAGAAAGTGTGTTTCTTTGAATTATTGGAGTAAAAAATAAAGAAATCCCAAAAGTAAAAATAAATACCTATGTATCTGAATACCTGAATGCTCAAATACTCAATTCTAGCCCAACACATTACCCACAATGGTTCAATACCCAGATAATACAAGAAAAATTACAAGAGTGTAATTTTTTTTCTTTTTGTCTTAGGGATCTGAATTTACTCCAGAACATTTCAGCAGTCGCATTGAATGTGAAAATGCCAACAATGACCTTAGACGCTTCAGAGGTTACATGTGAGTCTGTGGTTTTTCTATTATTTTGAATGGTAATTGTTTGTATTTTATGTAAAGCAATGTATGTTTAAGTCAGTTGTTTGGGCAGAATGGTGGAGAAAGAGGTAATGTTGCTGTCACACATCTCCAGGGTTCTGGGGTTATGGATTCAATTCCTACTCAAAATGTGTCCATAGGAGTGAGTAATGCTGGGCGATATGAGCGCAAATCAATATTACAATTAATTGTACATTTTATCCTGATTATAATTAATTAACTATTGTTATATTTTTGTATCTTTGACCCTCAGTGACGAGGCTTGTACTGTAAATGTGCTCCTGTATTAAAGCTGGGACATTTTTTCTAATGTTGTTGGGAGCTTGTTCCTCTATTGTTTTTTGAGCACTGTTTATATTTGGTGTGTGTTTGTGCTTTGGTCGCTGTGCTCTGGGCCTGCTGTTCTTTCTCAGTGTTTACATTTGACTTCTTTTAATTTAGTTTCATCTTAATTAAAAGCAAAGCAAAACATGTCCAAACCACAGATGATGTGTTTTTCTTTGGTACGAGCTTCTAGAGTCGCTCGGTCGGCCTCTGCGTTTAGGTTGCTTCCATGTGGCAGATAGGGGCAGAATCTAGTGACTACAGCTTGGTAGTGTGGTTTTAAAGGGCAGTACATGAACACACAGTGGGGACATAGCCAAATAAAAATAATCGATATAGACAAGATTATATCAATTAGTTTTCGATTAATTGTATGTGATACACTTCAATGAACTCGCCAATATCCGTATCAAAGATACACATATAATATATATATATATAATGTGTATATATGGGAATGTTTTAGAAAGGATGTTCTGAATGTTTGTCATTATTTTAAATTAATGTACCATTCACGGTTCAACCAAACTTGATTTAATTTGCCTAAGACGTTTTTAAATAAAAAAACAAATTACATTGTTTGTGTTTGTGCATGTTTTCAGGGAGCACCCAAATAAACTACGAGTCGGGTTACATAGTGAAAATCTCCTGTTGAGGAGCTGTACAGTGAGGAACACTGAAACTGTGATTGGCATTGTGGTCTATGCAGGTAACACATGCAGCCATACTCAGCAAATTATAATTCTGAAATTAATTGTACAACATGAAATAGTGATATTATTAAAAGAGATGAAGGAACTGGTCTTATGTACCAAATGTAAATGTACATTAGTCTAAGCTGGTTTTGTTTATGATCTGACACTGATCTATATCTAAAGAAGTAAAAAACTTTTGACTTTCACGACTTTTGCACCACAAGTTTTAGATTTTTTACTGATATTCCTTGAGATAATGCACTGCAGTAATACAGTGTAGCTCCAATTTATTACTGACGTGTTGGTGGTGTGTTAGTATGTGTTGTCCTGGTATGAGTGTATCAGACAATGTGGTGGAAGTGATTTTAAGTTCCCTTTACACTCTCTGTAAGTAAAATGATAAATCTCCCTCTTTGGAGTCCTTTGACTTGACTCCTGAGAGGGAGATTTATAATTCTCTTTGCAGAGAGTGTAAAGGGAACTTAAAATCACTTGATTGGGCTAAGGCTCAGAAATAAACCGGGCCTCTCTTTCCATCTATCAACATTAGTAACATTACTCATTCTGAAACAACACCAGCTAGAACACCTATGCTGATAACAGCTATTTTTTGTGCTTTAGAAACATTCTCTGGCTGAAATATTCTTGAATTTACAGGGTTTTGCTTTGTTTGGTAACAGGTCATGAGACAAAAGCAATGCAGAATAACAGTGGGCCGCGCTATAAGCGTAGTAAACTGGAGCGCAGACTCAATGTAGATGTCCTGTGGAGTGTAGTCTTACTGGTGCTCATGTGCCTAACTGCTGCTGTGGGTAGGTATCGCACACATTTCCTACACATCGTATATTACTCTCCCTGCATTCACAGCAACATACTATCATAGGCCATTCAGCAGTCCAGTTGATACTGTGCTTTACAGTTATTAAGACCTGTTTGTACGTATGATGTGAAGAGATGGATATATGTTAAAATCACTGTAACACAGCATCAGGGTAAATGCTTTTTATAATTGCTTATATTGCTTTTTCTTAGCTGACTCATACAATCTATAGACAAAGATTTGCACAGCATTACAATCACAGGTCATTTTCTGTAACATCTCAAATTACAACTCTTCCCCAAGTAAAAATAATCCAGCACAAATAGGTATTTTGTTAAATGTATGGTAAAGGGACATTATATATATATATATATATATATTTACAATTAACTTTTCAAATGAAGTGTTAGTTTTAATTAATTATCTGTTTTATACTATTCATTTAATATGATGTTTTGCATAAAAAATATTTGTTTGAGTTTGTTATTAAATCAGAATTGGCTTTTGTTTTGATTGGATTAGGGCATGGTTTGTGGCGGAGTGGTTTGAAGGACCCTGTCTACATGATTCCTGATGACACACATCCTGCCCTTGCTGGATTTTATATGTTCTGGACTATGATCATTGTCCTACAGGTATGTGGTTATTAGCATCTCTGACACTTTCTCTCTCACCCACACATCCTAGGAACATACTTCCTGCATCTGCTTTAAATTTGCTTATCTGGCCTTGTTGTTCTGCATGGATAACAGTGATTATAACCCAATACGCAAACCAGACATGTAATTAAAGACATATTCTATAGTCAAATACTAAATCCTTAATCTGACTCATATTTTTTTGTGAGCACATGTGTTTTTTTTTGTCTCTCTGTGTTACAGGTGCTCATTCCTGTCTCTCTGTATGTATCTATAGAAATAGTAAAGTTGGGACAGATCTATTTTATTCAGAATGATCTGGATATGTATAATGCCAGACTGGATTCTGGCGTGCAGTGCAGGGCACTGAACATCACGGAGGATCTGGGACAGATCCAGTATCTGTTCTCTGACAAGACTGGAACACTTACAGAGAATCGCATGCTGTTCCGCCGGTGCACTGTCGCCGGCATTGAGTATCCTCATCACGAAAACGGTCAGTTTTACTTCACTCACACGATGACATGCATTTGTTTGACAACAAATATGGCTCTGTCTCCTTATTTGTTTAAACGTGCTGAGCTGCCTGAACCACTTTTCCTGTGTTTATGAATAAATTTTGTTCATTGGCCAGGATTCAAATGGTTCACTTTAAATAGCAAAGGAACATTTAGTTGTTATGCGTTTCTACTTTTTAGCCTGTCTCTTTGTCTAACTGTCAATCTATCTATCTGAGCGGTAAGACTTTATTGGCTCATAAACCATCATAAAACCACCCTAATATCAGAATAAAAATAAAATGTATTTATGTCACAGTAAATAGTGATGTTCTGTATATTAATGTGTTGGTTTTAACCCTTTCCAATCCAGTATTATTTAAGATAACGTGTAAATCCTAGTTTTACTGATTAATAAATACTTCATTAGGTTAAAACAAGTGTGCTATGGGTTTAACAAATCCATATGATCAAGGAAGATAGCTGGAAACAAACTATGTTCTTCACACTTGTTCACAACACACCTACAACCTTTTGGAGGGGGAGGGGAATGTATGTATGTTTATGATTTTGTATTTATTGTAATTATATAATATTTGTACAAGCACCATGCTTACTGGGTAGATGAATTATTTTAAATAAAAATATTAACAAACTTGGGTACCTAAGACCTTTGCCCAGGACTATGTATGAACAATTTAATGTGTGAAAAACTGTTATTTTAGCCAGGTGAATACACATGTCTTCTAAGTCTTATGTTTATCTGGTCTGTTGTAGCTTGCAGGATGTTCTAGTACTGTAGCCACAACAGTGTTGGATGATTGACCTGTTTTAGTGCCAAGTGAGGAATTGTTAAGTCATGTTGGTCATATAGATAATAATGGTCTTAACCAAATACTGCCTGTTTCCTTGCTCTTTCTGCACTATGCCCCTTTAAGGCTTATTTGCAGTATGTTTATCTCTTAATTTTCATTCTCATGTTGTTGTTTTTTTAAATACTATGTTTTTTGTGTCTTTTTTCCACAGTATTAATTTGTGTATTAAATGAGTATATATTGAGTATTAAATGTACGGTTGCCAAAAAATACTGCAACATTTTATACGCTGGGATTGTATTCTTTACAGTAACATTCTGGCAACCACTGCTGCCAGTATTTTACAGTAAATTTTCCCATATATATATATATATATATATACCGTCAAAAAGTTCTACACCCATTGTCCATTTTATGCACTTTGTATTTCTATAATTTCAGTAGACTGTACATTCTGCATAATTTTTTTGCCCTGCCTACACTATTTTTCACTGCTCATGACCCATAGAGCACCACCACAAAGTAGATACTATTTTAGTGGGCAGTGGTTCTCAGGGTGGTAGTGAACTTGAGTTGGCCATCTTGTAGATGTAAAGCCAGAGACCATAGCACATACTGATACACAGATTATGTTGCTCATCCTGTAGTCCTACCAAAGTAGTCATAGCATTCTGTTTCCTGGATAGTTACTGCACTGAAAGTAGTGGGTTTTCTCTCCACTGGGTTTTTGCCAATTTTGAAAATACGTATGAATAAACCTGAATGGAAAAGAGTTTTAAATGCAGACAAGGTGTAAAAGTTGACTACTAAAGCTCAAATGCTCAGGAGAGCGATGGAAAAGGGTTTTTTGAGTAAATGATGAAGTTTTGGCTGGTTCTTACCTACTGCACATGCAGCACAACATGTACTAGAATGTCCAATAAAGGATCAGGGTGAAAATGAGCTTAAAATATGCAGTGTATGAACACTGCTCTGCAGTAAAGAGTACATTGGTGATTAACCTTCCTACACATACTACATGTTTCCATTATTACAGTTTTGCACTAACAGGTATCTTTGTTCCCTCCCCTTTAGCTCGTGCTATGGAGCAGTATGAGCAGGAGTGTGGCTTGCCGCTAGATAACTCACTCACACTGCGATCACGCTCAAGTAGGAAATCTCTGAGCTGCAACCGCAGTTCCGTCTCTCTCAATACAATTGCTGCAGACCCTGATATGCACTCACCATATGACACACTCCGCAAAAAAACAACTGGAGCATTCAGCAGTACTATGGTAAGTAGAGGACAAGCCTAAACATGAATATAGACATTCTTTTGACTATGAAATAAAGAGCAGTTACCTTCCTAACCTTTAGAGTTAATATGTAAGTATTCTCTTTGGGTTTTTTTTTCTTGCCTTTTTGTCTCATGTGCTCCATCTACATGTTGCTAAGTGTAATTCACCTTTACAGTGCTGTAATGAAACCAAGCCAGACACACACACACCTACCTTTCTTTCTCTAACACTCTCGCTCTCTTTCTTCTCTCACACACACACAAACACTACAACCACACAGCAACCAAAAGCCCTTCTTCTCACTAGAATCAATATCTGAAAAGCCCTTCTTACCAGAATTGATGCAATTTTGCTAATCTGGCTAAAGTTAGCAGTTGCGAACGCTCTGGCTTTCTGATCAGTAACTCTCAAAAACATACATAAAACACTTTCCCATCCACAAAGCTTATCATTACCAATTTAAAGCAATACATCAAGAAAGTGGAACATGTCGTTACTAACTAGTACCAGAAGAAGGCAGCATGCGTTTTGTTTCCTCGTGTTTTCAGAGTCTTTTCAACTCATTCCACTGAGTAAATTAAGTTCAATATTAACTCTTTAATAGCCTCTCGCTGTCACTCTCTCCTCCTTGTTTCCTCTGATAACAGTCTCTTCTCAGCGTCTGCTGTACTGCCCATACTGGGAATACTGTGCTAGTATCTTCTTGTAGTTAGTATGAGATATGTGCCATAAAGCATTATGCAGCCTACACCCTGTGCTGCTGAAGTTGTATAGTCTAGTTTTTAGAGAGCTCAGCCACATAGAGCAGGGACAGAGGCTCCGTTCTCTCTATTTATATCTATTTTATCACAGTCCAGAGTAGCCACTATAGTGGGGACCTACCGATTACTCAGACACACAAATCAAATAAAAACTGTGTATTTATAGTGTTTTGTCAACACTTGTAGTCTATATTTAGATGTTAAAGTGAAAAGTATAAGTATGGATCCCTAACCCAACAAGTATTGATCACTCACACTTTCAGACAAGGAGAACTAAACCAGAGGAAGAAATTAGGCAGACAGTTGCAATAAAACATTACCCTACAAGAATCTGTTCCACTCTCAGAGAACAAACAAGAGGTTTAACAGAGCACAACAAGCCCTGAAAATAAGTGCACTGATTGAAACAAGAACAGAGTAAAACTAGAGGTCTGCATTTCCAGGAGGAAACGCGAGATGTTGCGCTGCTGAAACCCTCGTCCCTCATCGTTCCTCGCAGGCCAAATGAATGTTAAAACCTTAAAATGGCTGCCAATACATTGTTATTCGCAGCATGCTTGAGCAGAAAGAAAACCATATGGCATACTGAAAACAATACTTGCCTGTTACAGTTAAGACACCTCTTCCACCTATGGGAAAAGAGTAAAATAATAAAACAATGCCTTATATTAATCTGAAGACAGAAATAAGGCCTGGTTTTGTGTAAAGCCCACTCACCACGTCAAGGTACAGGCCAGGAGTGGGATGTTAGTATGACATGATACAGACAAGGTTAGTATAAACTGACAAACAATACAAACATGTAGGCACGCAGACAACACAAGCAATAACCTATAACATTTTCCCTCTGAGTGGGTAAAACACTTAAACTGAAACTTAATTTAAATTAAACTAGTTTGTACCACAAAAAATAAACAAACCAAGTTAGATTTGACTAATAGATGCATAGAACTATGTACTATTTACATTTACAATTTTTTTGTAGGAAAATTTAGTTATTAGTTATATGCTTCACATAACCAATATATGTGAATTCTATAAAGTTTTTTAAGTGTTTAAAAAAAGTGAATAAAAGTTAAACACCAGAACAGGTGTATGATATATATATATATTCAAATATTATTATTATTTTTTTTTTTTTTAAGGATTTAAAAAACTGAATTAAAGTTAAACACCAGAACAGGTGTGTGAAATATATACAATTTCTTTTTCTTTTTTTTTTCTTTTTTTGGATTTTGTCAAAGTCAAAACTTCTGCTCTTCTCTCGCAGTGAACTGGGCTGTGGCTGATTCTGTTTTAAGGAACAGGAGCTGAAACTGGTTATTCTGAGCAAGGCTGTTTAGACAGGGCAGAAGGTTGCTGTGTAATTTGATCATTGTGGTGTTTTGACCAAAGCATGTCACAGACATGCATTAAGGTCCTACATAACTTTGTTAGCTTGTGAAAAATGGGGTTTAATATCTTTAGCATTTGCATTTATGTAAGGGGCCACCAATCATCTACATAAAGAGCTGGTGTGGATGCATTAGCACATCTTATATAACAAATCAATTGTTTTATAAGCCTCCTGTATAAAATGACGAGTCTTCTTTAGCACTAACGTCTCAGCAATTAATGCTTCTCTGACTATTTCTAGTGTTAGATTTAACGTAAGCTTGTTTGAAGAAGCTTGTCTCTAAAATTTCCACATTATCAGATATGAAAACCCACTGCTTTAATGTTGAGTAACTAACAGATTTTCATGGTCTGATGAATGTAAACATGGTTGACAGAATCCTGTGTGTTGTTTTCTTTAAATTTGCCACTCGCCATATTTTTGTGTTCTTGGATATATACAAATGTTGAATGTATTACTTTGTAAAAGTACACCTCTGTGAGTTATGTTATGATGAGAACAAAGAAAGGAAATGTTATTGAAGGGATTAATGAATGTTTGGGAGTGTTGACATTTTGTTCTCTATATATGTGTGCATTTCTACAGGAGTGTGCGATAATTCCAGATGTGCATCTGCAGCAAAAGCTGAGGGCACTCTCTGCTCCTGTTTGTCCACCACTTAAACAAGATGCTGCAGAACTCTCACACATCCTGGACTTTTTCCTGGCTCTGACCATGTGCAACACAGTGGTGGTGTCCTCCCCTAGCCAGCCACGGCACGTGGTACGATTCCAGCATTTTAATCTCTTTTGTTACTTGCTATTTCACCTCATCTAATGTTACCTGTAATCGTATTTCACACTGTTTGCTTCTACTTTGACCTACATATGTGCACTTCTGTTCACACTACTAAAAACCCCTCACATTCATTAGTCAATGATTTCAAGTATGGAATGACTCATTCATACATACTCAAGCAACTAATATTTTTATGCTGCAGTATAGCAGTAGAAACAATATAATGCCTAACACATCCTGCATTATATTGCAACTATACCAAGATCCAGATTTATGGTGTTCCCTGCAGAGTGATCTGTCAAATATTGGTTGTGAACAACCTGCTTTAACTTCTACAAGCAATTCTTGCCTGGAAGCAAAATGATTTTCATTCACAAGCTGTCAAAAACGCTAGTGGCCCCTGTTTGATAGTTTTCTGTTTCTGCCACAGTTCTGGCAAGAATTTTCTGTAGGTGGGGATCTTTGCCATTGCTGGTCAACTGCATGAACATATGCCTTGATACACCTTCAGAATCCATTTTGCACCTATTTTACATACATCGAACAAGACATTCACTGCACTCTACCACCTCTTCTCATTCTCTGAATTCTGTCACACACCCACAGTTATTTATAGCCCATGTGCAAACTGTAGGAGCCTGAAGTTACCACTTTAAATATGCAAGGTAACTAATTTGTTGTCCTGGGAGCTTATAATATCATTTCTTATGACTAAAATTAGGTGTGTGTTTCTGGTTTCAGGTGCAAATGCCGATGGCTTGTACTCCTCTGCGTTCTCTGGAGGACATGAAGGCTCTACTTCAGAAACTCAGCCTCCCTCGTTTCTCCCTGTCTCCTTCTGAGAACACAGACAGCCCCCCGAGCCTCACACGCAGACTCTTCTCCCGCGGAAGATCGGCCATATACACCCCCAACACCCCCATCACCCAGTCACAAACACCCCCTCAGACCACACCTAAACATACACCTGCACACACTCCTTCCCCTAGCTCCACCCCCAAACTACAACACAGTGGAGCCGTGGGACTGAAGGAAGAACGGCTAAAACTACAGCAGCCCTGCATAGAGCTGGACGAGGAAGAATCTGTTGACGAAGAAGATGATGATGAAGATGATGAGGAAGAAGAGTTACTTTATGAGGCAGAGAGCCCTGATGAAGCAGCTCTGGTTCAGGCTGCCAAGGCGTATGGCTACACTCTGCTGGGGCGCTCGCCAGAGCAGCTGTTGGTTGCTGTCCCCGGCACTGGACCACTCTCTGTACCTCTGCTGCACCTGCTGCCCTTCGACTCCACTCGCAAGAGGATGTCAGTTGTGGTCCGGCATCCACTCACCAACGAGGTGGTGGTCTACACCAAAGGAGCAGACAATGTCATCATGGAGCTGGCCACAACATCAGGTCTGTGATTACACCAGGCTTTTTAATCTCTGTCTCTGTCTGTGCAGCACAAGATATTGGTGGAATCATGCTTTATAACAAGATAAAGCAGGTCAGCTGCCAGGTTGACTCTTTAAAAATAAGTAAATGGGTTTTTTTTTTTTTACTCTAATTGAGTGGGTATTATTAACACCATAGATTGTAATGATATATTGATACAAGCTGCAGTAGAGGAAATTTCCTGGTGTGCATGTGTGTGTGTGTGTGTGTGTGTAATTTTGTTTCTGCTATCTGAGAAAAACTGTGGGTTTGTTTTTCTGTCTGTTTTCCAGCTGATGATGGTTGTTCTAGAGAGATCATGAACCGCACACAGCAACACCTGGACAGCTATGCTAGAGAGGGCCTGCGCACATTGTGTGTTGCTAAAAGAGTACGCTATCTTTTTCAATTCCCCTCTTTAACTTTCTTGAAAATGTCTTCTAAACACTTTGATTAAAAAAAGAAAGACATGAAACTGTCTGTAGAAATTCCTGTAGCCTCATCAGTTGTATTGTATTATATTATTCATTTAGTCATTCATTTGCTGTAAACACTTTATCCTGTTCAGGGTTGCAAGACAGGAACATGTCCTGCACGCGGTGCCAGTCTTTCACAGTGCACCACACACTCACACATTCACTCAAACCAAAGGACACTTTTAAATAGCCCACCCATATGTCACCCATATTGTATTATATTATATAGTTATTTTTATTAGTTATCTTTACCTGTGTTTGCTTTGTAAATGATGTTGACATTTTCTTCTGATTCACAGGTCCTGGATGATGCTGAATATGAGGCATGGCTTAAAAAACATGCCTTTGCTGAAACCAGTATTGAAAATAGGGAGGAACTCCTGCTGGAATCTGCACAGAGGCTGGAAACCAACCTTACATTATTGGGTGAGACATTAATGGTGACTTGCAAAGGGAAACTAAAAAAATGTATATTATGATAAGATGCACATTATGTATGTGCTAATAATAAAATGGCTGTTGTTATTATTCCTGGCTTGTGGAAATAGTGAAAATCTGCCACTGTTTTATTTGTTCAGGGGCGACCGGTATAGTGGATCGGTTACAGGAAGAAGTTCCTGAGACAATTGAAGCGTTACAGAGAGCGGGGATCAAAGTGTGGGTCCTCACAGGGGACAAACAAGAGACAGCCATAAACATAGCCTGCGCCTGCAAACTCCTCAGACCCACTGACCAGTTACTGACTGCCAACAGTGACAGCAAGGTGAGAGAGAGAAGTTAAAAAAGGACTAGATATAAAGAAGCTAATATGTAATTTGGTTCCTTAAATTGCAGGAACCCTACACTTATATAACACACACAAATATTCATATATCATATTCTGATTAGCATAACTACCTTTACATTGTAATAATAATGTTGAGTCTGGTGTTTAGTCAGGTTTGTAACAGTCCTGAATAGACACTAGATGATTTTCTTCTCTGTTTTACCTTATAGTCTAAATATTCCATATATATATGTTTCTACCCAGGAAGCGTGTGAAGATCGTCTGTTTGAGCTCCAGAGAGACATCAGCACAGCCACAGAGAGGCACATGTCTGACTTTGGCATGGGCATGTCTGAAGATGTTTTTGTGTCTGGCTTTACTCTGGTTATTGATGGGCGGACTTTAGACTTTGCCTTGCAGGATGACTTGAAGAAAATATTTTTGGATCTGACCAGCAGCTGCCGGTCGGTCATATGCTGTAGATCCACCCCGTTGCAGAAAAGCCAAGTGGTTAGACTCATTGAGGAATCACTAGGGGTCATGACCCTGGCTATAGGTCAGAAAGTGTGTTTTTTTTTTTTTTGTCTTTATTCTGAAATTAATTTATGTAAATGACACACATCTTATCTAAAAACCTGTTATAATACTCAAATTTTTATTTGACTCTGAAAATAACTTTTGGCATGTTTAGTGTTTATTTAATTCAGCTTATGAAAATCCTGAAAACCTGTGGCCCAGTATATGTCCTCTTTTGACTCTTATGTCTATATAATGTAAATATTTCTTTCCATATTATTATAGGAATTGTTATCCTTAGTAACCTTTGTAAGTCTTAGCAAGATTTATGACAAAGTAATGGTCCAGCTGACTGCTTTCTGTGTTACAATTTTCATGTAATGGTAATTGGAACATATTACAGGCTGTTTTGTTTTTCAGCAGTTATGGTGCGTTAAAGTGTGTGTGTGTTTTGATTGGATCTCAGGTGACGGAGCAAATGATGTCAGTATGATTCAGGTGGCAGATGTAGGTGTCGGCATCTCAGGCCAAGAAGGCATGCAGGTATGCTTACTCCCCCTTCCTATTCTTTTCTCTACCACACTCCAATTACAGGGGTGTTGTGGTGTCAGATATTCAGTCTGACCCTATTATAAAAGCTAACAAAATACTTTACAATCCACATTTTATCATTTTGGTCAATTTTAATCAATCCAAAAATTGAACAATAGTTTTTCTGCAAGAGCTTTTCTCCAAATTCCTCATGCTCTGTGGTAATATGATAGGTTCTCAGATTATACTTAGCCACTTGAAATGACCCCCACAGTAGAATTTCATAAATTAGTACTGCATCTGTTTAAACGGAAAAGTCTTGAAAACTTCAAAGGCCATTTACCGAGTTGAAAATGTAGCATTTCCGTTCTTGTCTGGCAAAAGAATTATTTACTTTCATCAGCAATATTTACTTTCTCTTGCAGCCACTATATATATTTATCTATTATTTCCAGCCTGCGGGATTATTACACATCTGCAAATGTGATTATAAGACACTAATTTAATTAAGAAATTATCACAATTAGGTTTTGAAGTAACTTTTCCTCCGTGAATGTCTGTGCAGGAGGTGGAAATGAAATGCAGTGCTAAATAAGAAAATTACTGCAAAGTCATAATTTTCTGTTTTTTAATGATTAAAAAAAAGTAATGATTTCTCAATATGTCTTCAGGGTGATGTATGCAATAATAGGAATGCCTGTGCTTGTCTCTTTCATGATTTTTTTCCAGGCAGTGATGTCCAGTGATTTTGCAATCTCCAGATTTAAACACTTGAGGAAACTGTTGCTGGTTCACGGTCATTGGTGCTACTCACGACTAGCTAACATGATCCTGTATTTCTTTTACAAGAATGTTGTGAGTATATGATTTCATGCATATATATATGTACTCAGGTTCAGTTCAAGCCTGTGTATGTTTCATGTTCATGTGTGTGCATGTATGAGCATGTTCAAGCCCAATTTCACAAACAAAAACCTTTCCCCATTCTGTAGCGATACTTTTCACTATTTTTATTCCTGTTAGGTTTCAGATGCAAATTCCTCCTCCTCAGTAGTCCATTTCACCAGCTTGCATGCCTATCTGTCTAGCTTAAATAGATCATGTGTTGGTTAATATTTACTTTGCCCTGTTGTTATTCACCGTCTTGATAGATTACATTATAAAACTTTAGTTTTATGACTGTGATGACTAATAAACACGACGCAAATTGTTTAAACCCCCATCTTGTAAAAAACAACTGTTGGTTTAAGAGACAACAGTATGGTAACAGTTATGGAATAGAAAATGAAAACTCTGAACAGTTTAAATGACCTACTTGTTTCTATACTCATTGTCCATTCACATGTCTACAATTACAGATCATAGTCCATCTGTTGTTCTATATTATTTGTTTGCCCAATTCCACCCTGACAATGTCAAGACCATGGCAGGATCACCACATAAAAGGTTTTTTGGTGGTGGATATTTTTTGGGTGGTATATAATTTTCAGCAATGCAATTATTTATGACAGTGTGGTTTGTTTGTGTTGCACTGAGCCTTCAGTTTGTATAACAGCCTCCAGACATTAGGGAAGGCTTTCTAAAAGATTTTAGAATGCCAGGGGAGGTTTGAAACACTGCAGTTATTGCGTCAGTAGAGCGAGGGAATCAGTAGAGTAGGGAGTTTTATGCACCCTGTAAGCCCCTGCTCTGTAACTTTACATTGTCTTTCTCATTCAGAGTCAATTGTGGAATATCTAGAACAGAAGAGATGTTGCGACTGTGGCATTCTACAGTGTGGACCATTTATATGGATACACCTTAACAAAATGGGAATGGGTGGTGATGTTACCTGCCGTAGTTTCAGGTGCTGCACATCTTGATGGTATGATGTGGTATATGGGGTACAAAGATAGTGGGGCCATTCTTCATCAATGGAAACCTCAAGGCCACTGGATATACGAAATTGCTACATCATGATGTGTTTTCCTCTTTATGCACTGAAGCTGGCATGTTCCCTGAGTTTTTCCAGCAAGACGGTGCACCACCACATTATGGGTGTCAGGTCAGAGCATTCCTAGATTAACAGTTTCCTAGAAAGTGGATTGGTCGACGTGGGCCAGTTGATTGACCCCCAAGGTCTTCCGATCTGACCCCCTTAGACTTTTATCTTTGGGGTCATCTGAAGGCAATTGTCTATGCTGTGAAGATATGAGATGTGCAGCACCTGAAACTATGGATACTAGAAGCCTGTGCTAGCATTTCTCCTGCGGTGTTGCTATCAGTGTGTGAAGAGTGGGAGAAGAGGGTTGCATTGACAATCCAACACAATGGGCAGCACTTTGAACACATTTTATAAGTGCTCAGAAACTTGTAAATAACTAATGAAAGAATAAAGTTATGTTAAAAACATTGTTTTTCTTGTGAAATTCCCAATAAGTTTGATGTGTCACATGACCCTATTCCCATTGGGAAAAAAAACAAAAGTTGGATCCAAAATGGCCACCATGGTCACCACCCATCTTGAAAAGTTTCCCTCCCTCCCATATACTAATGTGCCACAAACAGGAAGTTAATATCACCAACCATTCCCATTTTATTAAGGTGTATCCATATAAATAGCCCACCCTGTATTACCAGGCTCCAGACCAGTGGGCACTATCAAATGGCTCATTCTTTCACAAATATTTAACTGCATGTTTAGGTGCTTGATTTTAAACACCTGTGTCAACTGAACTGGATAGAGCACATGAATCCAATAATTAGAAGGTGTGTCCTAGTACCTTTGTCCATATAGTGAACATGGTTTTGTTCCAATGCCAGTAATATATAATTAAATATTATGCACATATTAGGAACACAAATACAAACAAGAACAAATTCAATCTTTTTAACTCTTTTTTTTTTTTTTCTCTCTTTCTCTTTAGATGTATGTGAACCTGTTGTTCTGGTTCCAGTTTTTCTGTGGTTTCTCAGGCAGCACTATGACTAATTCATGGGTTCTAATCTTTTTTAACCTGCTTTTTACCTCTGTTCCACCACTGCTGTATGGAGTATTGGATAAGGATGTTTCTGCTAATGTACTCCTCTCCTTGCCTCAGCTTTACAAATCTGGACAGAACTCCCAGGTGGGGAAACCAGCTCGAATACCACCTAGTGTCCACTGGTATAACTTACTGTAATGTTCATTAATAGTTTTTGAGTATTTATTTTTCCCATGACAAAACAGGTAGTAATGCTAAATTCCTCAAAATAAACCCTGAAGTTTCAGTTGAATAGTCTTTGTTTTTGTACTTGCCTGGGTTGTAATGATGAGTAAAATGCTGACATGTCACTGTTTCATGGCAGGTCTACCTCCCTTCAACCTTCTGGTTGACAATGCTGGATGCTTTTTACCAAAGCATGGTCTGCTTCTTTATTCCATACTTTGTGAGTTCCACTCATAATTCATTGTGCTGTATTAATGTCAGTTTCATGTTACTTAATATTTGTTTATATTTAGCGTGTTTGTCTGGAATATTAGCAATATTGGCATGAAGTGCATTTAGTATGTTTAGTGCTCAGTTCAGTAGCAGATTGAATGATGTTGAAGCTCATGAGTTTTTCACTTTTTTTTTTTTTTTTTTTTTTCATTTCTCATACAATGTGGCATAAATCTTGAAACCCTATTTATTATGGTTTTCTTTAAGAGTCTGATTTGAATGTTTGTGTTTATTCATGTTTCTGTGTTTTCCAGACATATGCAGGCACAGATATTGGGCTGTTCTCGTTTGGTTCTCCGATCAATGGCTCTGCACTCCTTATCATCCTGCTGCATCAGGTCATAGAAAGCCACACTCTGGTGAGCAGCACTTTTAAAAATAAGAGCAATACATAAAGTTTCAGAATTTTTGACCAACAAAATCAAATATACATGGCTGAAGTATATTCTGACTGGCATATATTCTCCCTGCTTCCAGCACACATAATTTAGCTAATCAAAACTAACAAGCTTTCCTGAGCTTATGTAATTTGAGCAGGAAAACCCCTAAAATGTGCAGGACAGGGAATAATGTGGGAACCTGTGTATGGGGGAAACATGAAGGCTCCTATTTTTTCACTACCATAAAGTAAAGGGGTTGCCACACTAATGATTGCAATATTATGATGAGATGCAGGGAAGTGAAGCTTCATAATGCTTCAATTTAATTATATTAATATAGTGTTACTTTTTAGGCATAGATTAACTGATTATAGAAATATTTCAGTTCACCTACTTTCTGTTCACTGTACATGACACAGCAAGCATGTGAGCAATGAAAAAATATGACAGTTTATATTGTGGACAAGACCATTTTGACATGTCTGTGTTCTGAATATAAATGTTCTTTAATGCTATTGCACATTGTCCTATGGCAAATTGAAGTGTCCGCATTTCATAATCATGAACTCGACATTGGGTTTAGAGGATTTAGAAACCACACTGAGAGAAGTTTTTGTAGTACTTTCAGGAAAAATTGTGGAGTCATTAGTGCCTGCTGGGATTGATAAATTGGCTAAGTTCCCCCAGCAAAAATATTCCTAATTTCCTAAGCCCAGAAGGTCATACACAAACTTTCCCTATATTTATTCCACAAAACAATGAGATATAGACATAAGATGTAGATATACGGTGTGTCTCAATTTAGGGGCTGCATCTTTCGAAGGATGCATATGTAGGCTGATTATGTCAGAGTGGCGCGACTAGGCTCCTCCATGTGTAGCCGAGAAATGTTTCCCGAGAAACAAAGGATGCAACAGGGCTATCCTTCACCAGCCGAGATACCCCATGATTCATTGGGTGCTGCTGGGATTTCCGAATATTGTAGCGTCAGCAGAGGAGCGAACAGGGTTTTAAATGTACTGTATTCAACATTAAATCATTATTGATACAAATATTTAGAATGTGCTCAAATGTTTCCTTTGTTTAAGGAGCAAGTTAAACCACAGGGAAAGGTAGTGTTTATAGTCGAATGAGCCCTTTTTATCTTTCATTTATCTCTCGTTGTGTTAAACAATGAGGTAAATACACAGCAACTGAAGCTGAAGCAGAACAATAGTGATTATTTCTGTAAATATAATTTATATGAACTTGCTGTTGATCTCTGTTCACCTCAAAAAGATATCATTTCTAATATGGCTTTCCCTTTCACTTAAATGATCGCTGTTTATTTTAAAGATTATCGTTGTGTTACAAGTACTGTGATGAGAGCATGCCGTAGAAAAGAGAAACGCGACAGACAATAAAGACCAGAGAGAAAATGTTTGTCATCATTGTGAAAAAACTACTGTGTACTAATTATTATCATTATTATTATTATTATTACTGTAAAAAAATAGCTAAAAATAATACAAAGCCACAAAGGTGTCATAAGAGTAATCGCATGTGGGAGCTTTCAGTCAAAAGGGATGTATCTGTTTCTAATTATGATTTATTTCATTGTAAACTAAAAAAAAAATTATAAACCTGCAATGTGTATTAAAATAAGGTCTGAATGAACTTGGGATGGCACAAGATGATTTCATCACATTCCAGGACACAAGTAGCAACTGTTATTTATTTTTCTTTTTCTTTTTTTTCTTTTTCTTTTTTTTTTTAAACAGCTGTTAAATGTGAGCACTTGCAAGCATGTTGTGTTTACTGTACTGAAAATGCCCCCATAGCCTATTATGCTAATATAAATAATTGAGTGAATTAAAAGCGTTATAGGGTACATTACCATAAACATCTTTCTTAGAGAACTATCTTCTGTCTGTTGGCTTTGTTACACTGACAGCTCATTTACTTAGTGTGTTACTTTTACTAACCTTGGCGTATTGTGTGATTTGCAGACGTGGCTACATGCTGCGGTGTTAATAGGCAGTGCTGCATTCTACTACACATTTGTCCTTGTCTTCAGTGTGACATGTGTCATATGTAACTCTCCCACAAATCCTTATGGTGTTGAGACCAGGCTCATGTCTGAGCCACTCTACTACTGTGTTTGTGGGCTTACTACTGTGCTAGCTTTGCTGCCCAGGTAAACACACACACACACACATATGAAAACCCCATCTACATTGTAGACAATACTGTACTGAGTTTTGTTGTGTGTGTGTGTGTTCTGTCAAATATAGTGTATGAATTAGTTATTTTCTCTCTCTCCCAGGGTTTTGTGCCGTGTTCTATGTAACTCCATCTTTCCAACAGACCTGGTGAAAGCTCAGATACTGAACAAGTCTGTTCTAGAGCAGTACTGGGCCACAGTCCATCAGTGGAAGGAGAAAAATCCAGCCAGGCAAAAATGTAACTCCAAGCACATGCCTCAGACTGCTGTCAGTGTGAATGCAGATGTTTCTAACTCTGTAGACTGCAGTCAGACTATTGGTTCTGTAGTCTCCTGACAAGCTGTATTTGTGTGAGAATATTTTTATCTGTGCAGGCTACAGCGTTTTTCTCCATGCTCTCAGTACACACACTCGCTTCACAAAGGTGATCTTATTACAGTAACCTTGTTCCAGTCTTAATAAAGTGTAGTTTTATTAGGAACGAGAAAGGGAAGTAGCACTATCAGTCAAACCAAACCAACCTGGGACACAAACACCATCAGCAAACCGCACCAGAGCAGGCCCCCAGGATTTGCCTTCCACAGTGTGCCAGAGGAAGTGAGCAGAATCACTACAAGAAGACCATTTGAGAAGCTCTCCATTCACTCTCATTCATTTTGGGGTGTTTTGAACCAATGACCAGTTTCTCTTCTACAGAGAATGGACTTTGTCATTTGATCCACAAGCTTAACAAACTTATCATAATTTAGAAAAGACCTACAGAAAGTACTTTTGTTATGATTTATGTCATGTGGGCACCTGTGCTGTCTCTCACTTTCCTGGGATTCGTTGCACGAAAAGTGGATGGGGAAGTGACAGGATTGACCACAAGTTTGCCCATTGAAAACAGCAGGATCACTGGGTCCAGTTACTGTTAATGCACCGGAGTTCACTAAAAACTAACCCGACAACCCCGATTTCAAACGGATCAGAGATGATTGCTAGGGGCCTCTCATTGCAGGTAATAGGGGACCTGCCTACACGGGGCACTCTATCAGCCCCAGAAATACATTTATTTTTATTTGAATTTTTTATGGTTTGTTTTATTAAAATAAATAAATTGTATCGGCAGAGTGTTTAATGACAATCCAGTTCTGTTTATCTTAGTGTTGTCTTCTTTAATTCCTTCAAAAGTGAAAGTGGCTTGACCCTCCTGTATGCAAAACCAGTGTTGGGGATTTTGTCACTACCAGATATAGACTGCTGCCCGATACTATATTTTCACACTTTGCATGTGCTCCAGTTGTTTGTGTGTTTAATACATAACTCATTCTTATGTGTGTTTAAAATAACTCACGCTTGAAAATAAAGTTCCTATATTCTTTGGAAAACATTCTCTACTGAAAGCTATCGCTATCGGGCAGGTCTCACCAATCGGTTAGCCACAGATCTAGCTAAATTGAACATGAAATTTGGCTTTCAGAAATATGATGAGGGAAAGAGAGAAATGTCTGACACGTCTCCCTCAGAAAACTGGTGAGTATGAAGTGGCTCAAAGAGTAAATATGTTGTAGTTAACAATTTCAGGAGAAATTAAATTTCTCACTCGCTGTGCCTTTCCTGCTCAGTTTCCTCGTGCTGTTGAAGGACTAGTGACACCACCTGTCAGAAAGGAGAATTGCAGCTTTGCGCTTCTAGTCATTTCGATTAGGCATGTGGCTCATGGAATGGGTATCAAGTTTAGCAAAGCTTCAGGCTCATGATTTTACTGCCAAAATTCAAAAATGAATTTGAATTAAAGTGAAGAAATTATTTAATGCTACTGCTGTATTTTGAGGAATTGTTTTCTTGTCTGGGGTTATGTTTATGTATTTACTAAGCCACTTTTATTTCATATCGTTATCATATATAATAATAACGCTGTTCAAAAGAATGTTTTCCCTCGAGACCGTTTAGTACTCTAGATAGTAATTTAAAATATATATTTATATGAAGTGTAGGTTACATTTTGATGTTTGGAGAAGAGCAAAAATTGTTACAGACGGCATTGTTCGGAAATATCATAATTTGTCTTGTTTAGCAGGTATTGAGGGTACAGGGTGTGTACACCCGTGTTCCAAAATTTGGTGCTACGCCCCAAACGGTGCTCTGAATGCACCCAGCTCGAAAAACAGATTTCATACTTGACCAAATGTACCAAACAAAGAAAGCCGACCCAGGTCCAGAAACATTCTCTAATTTGAAAACACCCTAGAATTGAGAAGTCACTTGGGACATCTTATTGCACTTTAAAGGCAGTTCTCACCAGCTTTCTTTGTTCTGACAAGCTAGAGTCTCCAGTTTCAGTACTGATATGCCTTCTCACGTTCACTATGCTTTCTATTCTTCATCTAGATTTGAGCCACATCCCTGTTTGGCATCAGGAGCTGGAAACTAAGGGCAGTTTTGAAGGAGTTATCAGAAACTCTGATAACAGGGTCTGATTACTTGGGGAAATGCACTGTAGAGTTGCTATTGTGATTGTTGGTGATGTAGCACGTAAATTTCACATGGAACTGTTGGTACTGAGCATGCCTTAACGGTGCCAGTTGGGCTAGGTACAGCCGTAGTCACCAGGGAGGCCAGTGTGGATTTACGAATGTTGAGGGTAAAGGATAAGGTAGGACTGTAAAGCTTGCTTGGAGGGGGTGGGTCTGGGACAAAAGACTTCACTGTTGAGCCTTCTGGAGGTGTGGGCTTAATTCAGCGAAACGCTGACAAGGGGAGGTGCCTACCTGATGACCCCTGTTAAGAGCTAGTGATACAGTGGGTGGATTGGGTACACATGAGCTGAGCAACTGTAGTTGTTAAAGGTAGCTAGTTGTTGATCGGATCATAAACAGCCACAGCAACTTTAGTGTAGCGGTGTAGGATTCAACAGAAAATTTGTGGCTGCAGGTAAGCAGAGAGTGGGGTGGGCCCTATGTGAATCTCTAATGGATTGGCATAGGATACTTTACATCTTATCTTGTGTATAATTATAATTGAGAAAGGGCTACCTAAATGTTGTTTGTGAAGACACTGTATTTATTTAGATCTGTTCTTATTGCCTAGATACTTTGTGTAAGTGATCCACATGCAATGTGAAATAAACCAGCACATACATCATACAATCATTGATGGCAGTGATAATTACATGGTCAGTGTGTAGTTTCCCAAAAGCATCTTATTATTACAATGGGATGCTTTTTCTATTTAAGAATTCTAATAATTAAATGCCTTCAGTAAGCCCAGCCACTATATTTCTCATTATAATCACATGGCTGCATAATGAATGCAGAAAGATCCGATGTTTTATCACATAACTATGAAAATAAGAAATCTTACTTGTGCTTATATATAATGTGAATGTGGCCATAGGAAAAATGGGGCAACAAAATATTAATTTTTGTTAACATTTGGATCTTATACCTATCTCGTTGATCCACTTGTAGATGTAAAGTCAGAGTAGCTAACAGTAGCTGATGATCTGTTGATGCAGTTTGTTTTGGTCATACTTTAGTCCTTCATTCATAGACTCAGGCCAGAAGTGACAATGAGGGCTTTAAAAATTCACAATAAAAAGGCACAGCCAATCACACTGTCCATATGTGTTATGGGGAGGTAGGACTTGATTAGAGAATGTGATTTAACCCTTTATGCACCTCTAGGTTAATGAGACGTTGACAGCTTGGGTTTTATTTTTCTCCCCCAAATTCCCAGATGCCCACTTCGCAGCCTGTCTCTGACATCCCCCATTATATGGAACTTGGCCTTCAATTTGGAGATGGTAATATCACTATTTGGCTCACTCCAAATAATGCCACAAATTGGTTTTGTGGAACACCAGCTTGAAGTTCCCCTATCACACTGGCCCTATCCAGATCAGTCAAACGTGGCATGCAGATTCTTGGAGAAGATACCTTCTGACCACTGTAGCAGGGCCCATGCTCACAGTTGTTGCCAATCAAAATTACTACAGCCACTCGTAAATGCATTAACTTCTAGCCGTTTACGGTCCAACAAACATGCTAAAACCTTTAACACCTGATTATGTCTCTGTAAACTGACCATGTGACAAACTGAACTTACAAGCTGATAGAGTATGACGTCAGTGTGCCACCCCCTGTACATAATCCATGACTAGGGTCTTCACCCACCCACTGTCCAAGATTTTTCAGTTTTTTGAAGGAAGTTGCTCCCAACAAAAACTTATATATATATATATAAATATATATATATATATATACACACACACACAGGTGCTGGTCATAATTAGAATATAATGAAAAAGTTGATTTATTTCAGTAATTCCATTCAAAAAGTGAAAAAAGTATATTATACTCATTCATTACACACAGACTGGTATATTTCAAGTGTTTATTTCTTTTAATTTGATGATTATAACGGACAACTAATGAAAACCCATTGATTATGTATAGAATGAACCCTGATATATATAGAACGAACATCGATATACAAAGTGTGTGTGTGTGTGTGTGTAAAATGTGTTGAATTGAAAGATCAATTCAACAGTCTGTTAAAAAACGCATTTTCTATTTTTTTCCCTCTGGTTTGCATAATTTGCTTTCAATGTAGTCTATTTTGAGCATTTTTGTGTCCTTATTTCAGACTTTCAGAATATACCCCCTATATCATGGTATAGAAACAGACTTGACCCTTATAAATTTTGCGACCAAATTTGGTCTTAGTATTTATCATTTTGTTCGTTACTAAATCTACTTGCTATGGAAAAAGTCCAATAAAGGCCAGTAGTGCCATCATTTCCCTCAGTGTCGACGTTATCGTGGGCGGGACTCACTTCCTCTCCGCGCCTTCACAGACTTTTTACAGAGACGGAATATCGTCCGTTTTATCGCTGGTGTGGGGTAGGTAGTGTTACTGTTTCTCTAGAGATGAGTGTGTGCAGCTCCAACCGCAGCTACGGAGAAGAGGTAGAGGAGTTGGAGTCCGTCAGGTAAGTAAAAACATCCATTCACACAAATGATTAGGTCTGAATTATTTCTGCACCTCATGTAAAACTAGACCTAGGCCTATAGCAGCTCTCTATGAGAATCGTATATCTATACGATAAAATACATCTTAATTAATAACACTGAAACCACTGTGGGACAGTATGACAACTGCAAACCCACAGAATTACACTTGTTACATAGAGGCCTACATAGATACATTGCCCATAGAAAAACATGTATATCCAATATATATATATATATGTAGAAAGATTTAATTTACAGTAATAATTATGAAGCATTTGTATTTGTTGTACAGCAAGCCCTGTAGTATTCCTATTGGATTTCAACTGTGTGTGTGTTTAATTGTCCATTTTTTATCCAGGATGTTTACTGAATTTATAACTGGAACATGAAGTGGTTAAACCAGACAGACCACTCACATAATAGTGTTGCTTCAGTGAAGTTTTCAGCTATTGTTATAAGTCTATACTACTGCCCTTGCAAAGAGTGTATACCTCTCATCAGTGAAATACAATTAACTGTCCATCACTTGTCAAAGTTGATTTTCCAGGTCATGGCTTCACAGCTTTATTACAGTTCTGTGAAGCAAAGAGACAAGTTTAACAGAGATTTTTTTTTGCCCGATAGACCAATTCACAGACACGTGTGGACAAAAGAAAACTGTTCAACAGAATGTATACTCAGGCAAGAAAGGAGTATTTTTTTTGCTGTCTATGTATTATCAAGTGGAAAATCCCTGTGGTGAAGTTTACATAGTGAGTTTAATATGAGGAAATTGGGCTCTGATTTCACATGTACTCAAGAGTTACAGACAAGTAGTCAAGCACATATACAAACTCACTTTCAATTCATATTACCACTGTTTAGTGAAAAAATTTTTTTTCTCAACTTTAATATTTTTACATCATTTGAACACAGCAGCTGTCCTTTCATTGTGTGAACATTTCATGAAGAATGGACAAATAAAAATGCTGGAAATTAAATCTTTCTACATTTACTTTTTCCCTTCTCCTTTGAAGTTATTATACACGTTTTTCTATGGACAATGTATCTATGTAGGCCTCTATCTAACAAGTGTAATTCTGTGGGTTTGCATTAGCTAAGTTGTCATACTGTCCCGCAATGGTTTTCAGTGTTTCTGTGTTATTAATTCATTAAAATGTATTTTGGAAAATAAGTGAAATTCTGAATTAAAATATCATCAAGATCATCAAGAAAGAATTGCCACAGGTCTACATGGGGAAGAAAATAACTTTGGAGACTTGTCTTATCTAAGTATTAGCATACATCCTGTAGAATATGCTTTGCTTGTAATGGGTCACAAATGTCCACAAGTGTCAAATGCCTTTCCCAGATGAGTGCATGTGGTCTCTATGCACATTACCATGGCCTTCAATAAGACACTTAAGGGGTGGATTTAGCTGAGCAATTACCTAACATTCCTTAAGATAAATGTGAGGACGTAACAGAATGTTTTGTTTCTGATTAATTTGACAGATAGAAAGGTATTAAGATGTAAATATGCATGCATTCATTTATTAATTATTATGAATACAAGATAATGAATTAAACTTGTGAGCATTGTCTGTGTATTTTTTTTTTTTTTTACCAGTTTAGCTCCTATAAAAACCCAACTACAATCAGGGACTTTAGGCACTGTCTCTCTCTCTCTCTATTTGATATCATTATGCTCTCTTTCTCTTTCTCTCTCTGTCTAGTTGGTATCATTATGATTTATCTCGCCATGCTGCTGAGGCCCTGCTCTTGTCTAATGGTGGTGATGGAAGTTATTTGCTGAGAAACAGCAACAAGGGCAATGACTGCTTTGCCATTTCTGTAAGGTTGGTTACTCCCCATATTTTCATCACCAACATAGTATCTGCTTTTTTGCAGTACACATTTTGAAGATGTTGATGTGGGTCTTTGAGTGGAATGTGTAAATCACATGTTCAACTAGTGTTTAGGCTACTGTGTTGTGTTTGCAGGTTTTAGGGCTCCTCATTGGAAGAAAATTGTCAGAACATTTCCTGTCACTCTAGTTCTTCTCAATATTTTTTTAATTGGACATAATGTAAACTTTAACAAGGATAATGCTGCATGTTTTGTGTGTTATATTCTTCTCAGTTTTTATTTCACCGTTCTTTTATGTTTCAGTTCTCCTTTTGCATTTTATGGCTATGATGAGATTACTTTGCATAATGCTTATCCTCTTCTCAATCCACTGAATGTAGTTATTACTAGTCATTACTAGTATACTTACACTAGTACTAGTATATACTAGCATACTTACAAATGTAAAATATGTGGACCTGAATTTAATGGACTATATGTGCTGATACAAACAGGGCCTGGCAATATGATGATTCACAATAATTATGTCTTTTTTTCCCCCCAATATTCCCTTAATTTTAGAAGACACATTAGAACAATATTGCTCATATAGTGTCAGTATATTTATTAAGGTGGTGAGCAGGTCTTTAATGAAATTGTCAAATTCACATTAAGAAACATTTATTGTAACTCAAAATCTTGAATTTTCCAGAGCAAAAGACTCAGTAAAGCACTTTCATGTGCGCCGGCAGTTTGGCAGATATTTCTTTGGCTTCAATGAGTTTGCCACACTTCAGGATTTCATCAGTCATCTGGCCAATCAGCCACTGCTGGGCAGTGAGACAGGTGTGTCACACTAACACCATCAGTTTTCCCATTTTCTCCAGCTCTGTAAACACAGTATAATGACTGATTGTTGCATCCCTGCTGTTGTGTAGGTAACCTGATCGTGCTGAAGGTCCCATATCCCCGACAGGTGGAAGAACCATCCATCTATGAGTCTGTGTGTGTGCACACAGCCATGCAGACTGGACGACATGAAAGTGATCTGGTGCCCAGTGCACCATCGGTACAATAAATATTCATTCATAAATAAATAATAATTTAATATGCTGAGGAAATTATTTCACAATCATTGTACCTAAGGTGGGCGGCACGGTGGCGCAGCAGGTAGTGTCGCAGTCACACAGCTCCAGGAACCTGGAGGTTGTGGGTTCGATTCCCGCTCCGGGTGACTGTCTGTGAGGAGTTGGTGTGTTCTCCCCGTGTCCGCGTGGGTTTCCTCCGGGTGCTCCGGTTTCCTCCCACAGTCCAAAAACACATGTTGCAGGTGGATTGGCGACTCGAAAGTGTCCGTAGGTGTGAGTGTGTGTGTGTCTGTGTTGCCCTGTGAAGGACTGGCGTCCCCTCCAGGGTGTATTCCCGCCTTGCGCCAGATGATTCCAGGTAGGCTCTGGACCCCCCGCGACCCTAAATTGGATAAGCGGTTACAGATAATGGATGGATGTACCTAAGGTGTCATGTTTAAAGCAGAACTGACTTGTCACGTACATTCAGCATAATACTCAAAATTTCCATATTCATATTGTTCACTGTGTATCTTCCTGCAGCTAGGAACAAAAGAGGGTTATCTGGTAAAACAAGGAGCTTTCGTGAAGGTAAGGAGAGCAACAGCTGCCAAGCCATTTTGCTTCATACTAATTTGCCTTGTGTTACTGTCAGGACAAAACATCACAAAAATGTTACTTTACAGGGAAGGGAAGAACATTCTTACCTTTGAATGGTAGTTAATAGAAGAAGATATTTTTAAGTAATTTTGGAAAATATTTGGTTCAACAAACCACAATATGACATAATTTATAACAATTAAAAATAAATTGTCAAATTAAATCTTTCAATGAGTTTAAATAAATGCATGAATGAATAAATATCGTCCGTGTATAGTAATAAAAAGTGCATTTTCAAAGACGTCATCCAGAGATGAAGTTGATGTGCTAGGACTGAGAGGAGAAACTTTTCTTTTCACTGTTGTTACCGCTACTGTGTCTTTTTCTTACACTGTGTACTGCTCGGGGTGTTTTGAGTTCAAGTGATAAATTGAATGTGAAGTGCTAAATATTTTGCAGATGTACCCCTTCTTGACAATTCAGCAGAACAATGCCTTCAACTGGACATTCTTAGGTCATTCTCTGACATTTTTAAGATATTTCCACAGAGCTGACACATTTGCTGCATTTACAAAGAGCACTTCATTCAACACTGGTTGTAATGTGATAGCGTCATCAAAAATTGTATTGTTTGATATAAATTATTTATTATTTTCTCTGATTGAGCCAAATCCTGAAAGTGCCTGTTTTGCGTGTGTCTTTATACATGATCCTTTTTGTATTATGCAAATACTATATACAAATTTAAATATAACATCAATAATTCAGCTGGAATTATTTTAAGTGCCTTTATCTAACAGCATTTCTTTCACTTTGTGTTAGAACTGGAAACAGAGATGGTTCACGCTAAACAGAAATGAGCTTAAATATTTCAAAGACAAAATGGTGAGTTGAATGAGTTTTGAAACATGTTTAGATTAAGAAGTAGGGAATGTAATTAATATATATTGACTTTTTTGTTGTTCATTTAAGTTTGAGGAACCCATCCGGACGCTGGATCTGACCGCATGCTCCGCTGTTCAATTTGATTACAGTCAGGACAGAGTGAACTGCTTCTGGTGAGAGCACTGATTTAGACATGGCTTTTTTTAACGGTTGATGTGTGTATGGGGGTGTATTTCCGGCTTGTTGTACTCCAAAATGGGGAAGTAAAACAAGAATCTCATAACTAGGCAGAAAGGGCTGCCTTCAACTTACATTCAGCCTCTTCATACCAGCCCTCACTTTCTTAAAATCTACATTTAATACAAAGTACATCCCATTTCATACCTTTATTTTCATGTTACAGTCTCGTGTTCCCTGAGAGGACATTTTACCTGTGTGCAAAATCTGGTGTGGAGGCTGATGAATGGATAAAGATTTTACGTTGGAAACTGGTGAGGACAGCACATTTTGTTCATAATAATACTATTTTAAATATTTTGGCTATGGCCATTTTTGTGGAGTTTGTATTATTCGGTAATGAAAGTGAAATTTGATCTGCAGTTTTGTAGGTGCCATTTTGTTTTTGGCTGCTTGTTGCTTCTGACTTTCTTAAACAGTTTTCTCATCTTTTTCTATCAGTCACAGATAAGAAAAGGACGATGATGATCAGAAGAGTCATCAGTGTAAGCGGCTAAGAATTATATGAGGGTGATCTAAATGACAGGTCAGAGGTCAGTAGACGATTAGTGTCAAGATTTGTACATATATGGCCATTTTGTGACCATATGAAGTGATGGCAGCGTTGTGTGGCATGAAGAAAATTGGTGAATCATCATCTCAGTGGAAATATGTCATGCTGGCTCTTCTGTGTCTTAGGGTAGAGATATTCTTGCTGTTTGGCCATGCGCTCACATAGACAACTGTCTGCTATGTGCTACACTTGTAACTGGAGGCTTCCACTAGAAGGCAGACCAGAGAAAGATGCAGGTAATTGCAGATTTGACTCTGACACAGCCTTCTTCAAAACTTTCTGCCATTGTGATGCTATTGCTCACCTGCACTGGCACATTTTCTGAGGATGTACACAACTGACATGCAAAATGAATACAGGATATTTGAGGCAGCCATGATGCAAACGCGTAGCTAACAGCAAGTATATCTCTACCCTTACACTAAAATAAACTAAAGCAAAAATTTGGTCTAAATAAGAAACACATGATAAACAGTGTCACTGAATAGTGACATTTACAAAGGCAGCTATAGAGGGAGTCTGAAGCTTTTTGTATATCATTTGGAGCAATATAAACCAAGTATACAAGTGGATTATTCACAAATACTGTAAACACTGCACATCCCAGCTTCTTCATATCTTGTTTATGCTTGCAGAACACCAAAGCAATTTTAACCCATAGTTTCTGCTGCCATGTTTTAAGGTCAGAGGAAGATTCTGCAATCCAAGTAGCAAAGTTTAAATTTTTCCCCACATGCAGTGGTGTTATTACATTCCAAATCTTACACTGCTTCCTTATACAAATCTGTACATATGTGTCAGTACAGAAAGTTTTAGTGCTGAGTCCCAAACAGATTATTACTTCCTTGATTCAAAAAGAGGGGACTTTACTGGAAGAATTGGTTAATATTCTGTTACACACAGCTAGTAACATTTAACAGCTTTCCAAGAATTCAAATGACAGAATAAAATTTTATTTCTTATTGTTTTTCATTGATGGGTCTTTCAATTTTGATTTCCTGATGACAAACTACATATTTTGTTTTTATTATTTAATATGTGATTAAGAAAAATACCTGGTGTAAAAGAGGAAAACTAGCATAAATACACAATGTGGATTTGGGGAAAATATAAACAAAAAGGTGCAGGCATGTAAATGCTCTTATATAGTATAAGAGAGTTTTCCTGAGAAATTTGTGTGCATTTTAAGCCTGAATCTAGAACAGGACTATTTATAAAACAGTAACTATTCTCTTTGTAAGACAGTAAAATAATTCTTTACAAATGTACTTCTGTAAAAATGTAAATCTTCAATAAATATTGGATATTTTTGTACATCAAAACTTTACATGTTTATTAATTAGATGAAAACAACAAAACAAACAGAAGGAGTTACATTCATAAGATAAACATACAGCATCAAGTGCAATTGACATGGGATCCAGTTTCACAGCCAACACCATCAGTGTGTGTGTGTCTACACAAATGGGAATTGTATCAATCTCCAAGGTGCATATGTGTGGCTCTCATGACCTGATGCAGGTATACAATGTTGAAATATTACAATTTGTCTGGCTCCTAAGCGACCTCTACCACCTGCCTCAGTTCTTCAATAAGTGGCACGAGCTCCTTCTCCAAACTGATGATCAAACCTAAAAATAACAATTGCAGAAGTATGTCAGTAACAGAAACTATCCAGCTCAGACAATTCAGTCTACACACAAAAACAAGTGGATGTTACGTACATTTACTCTTTGATGACACATGAAACACAATTCAAGAGCTTTCAGAAACAAGCTACATTTTCCATGTTACTAGGTCAGGTGCCAGATACATGAAAGCTTTCTTATGGAGAAAAAAAAAAGCATATGAAGGATCCTAAGATAAATGCTAATATGTTCAGAAAAACATTCTTATTTGCAATATTGTCTTGCAATATCTCAAAATTTTCTAAACTTTTCTCAAGACACTTCAATGTTTGTTTTCTTCTGTAGTCAATTTTTAATAAAGCCTTTCATGCTACAATGTGTTGCCTTGAACCAAATTTTTCAAAAAAACAACTGAACGTTATTACCAGTGTTCAGTTATACCCATACAACTGATAGCAAAACTGACAAAAAGAAGAAAACTAAGCATTCAAATATGTAAGTAAACAATAATCAGATGTGAGAGTGGAGGAACAGCCAACAAAAAAACATTTTCAGGTTTGCCATTATTTTCCTTATCTAGAAATTAACAGTATTTTAAGAACAATATCCACTTTTAATCTTGTTAAATTAGATATTTTTGATAACTCTTTAAACAGATTATTTTAGAGGCTTAAGTGAACTTATAATCAACTATTTTAATTTTAAAATAGTTAAAACCATATTTTTAAAGAATACTAATTTTTCTTAGAATTTTTCTTAAAAGTTAAGATTTTTAATATGTTATATAAGATATATGAAAAAGACCTATTTATCTTATCTTTTATGTTAAGTGTGAAGTAAAGAAAAAAGATTCAAATTTAAGAAGCATTTCTTTCTTAAGTCACTTTTGTGAATCCAGCCCCAATGTGAAATCCATCATTCACATATTTCACACTCACCTGTGTTGGCACTACTACTAGCAATGAAGCTGATTACTAGGGGTAATCGGTTAAACTGCACAACCTGACAAAGGAAAACAGAAAATTAATAAATTATTTACTTATTAACATCAAGTAGGCAAACAAAGAGGACACTTGTGGTATGATGGCGCCATGGGACATGAACAGCTACACTGGGTTTGGTTTGAAGGTTTAGTCGGGAGTGTTGGGTGTCATTTAAAGTAATTAGTGGCATCATGGCAATGTGTAGATGGGTAAAAAAAAAAAAAAACACATGTAAAAACATTACTTAACTTAAAACAAAACAATGCCTTTACAGCCAGATAATCTTATTCCTTTCCATTCAATATTTGGCCCTGAACAATTGTAACCACAAATAAATTATGGTGTTCTGACATCAACAGGTCTGGACATTTTGCCTGTTTTCATATAATATAAAACAAAACACTATGCAGATGAACTCATCAGAAAGTGAGTAACATGTCCACAGTGTGTTTATTGTAACAGCGTTAAATGGACAGACGAGATAACATGCAGTTTTGTAAAATACAGAGCAGACATGAAAAGGCTTGTGGGTCATAGAAATGCCTCCACAAAAAAAGGCATTTATTTATATTTATATATATATATATATATATATAGTGTTTGTAATACATTATCTTAACAACTTTAAACACATTTCTGTTGGAGACTCTAGTAAAACTCTGTAATATTGAGTTCAGTACACTACGGTGGATGGTTTTAAACAGTAGTGATAGACAGGCATGAGGCAAAATGAATCCCAATTCTGATCAATGCTCAGACTTCTTGAACCATTGAAATTAGATGCATTTTTAGGTAATGAGAACAGAGATATCCAGAGGAAAGAGGATGTATAATCACCTTAACACCAAACAAGCGCAAACCCAAACACAGAATTTACTAACACAGGGCTTTTTGTGGTGGAATACCTGATATGTGTTGTAGTAGCAGATGATGCTCTTATTTTTGGACAGTCCCAGTTTGCTGCCCTGATCTGTGGCCAGGGCGAACGTAGAGAGGAAGCCTGGTCGTAGAGCGTATTCTGGAGCATTGTCATTGGCCACTTCATGAAACAACAGCAAGTAATAAATAAGAAAACATTCATAATCAGAGATTTTAAGCAAATATTTAATATGCTATGAATAATAATTCAGTGTGTTTTTGAAAATGTGCAAATTTAGTTTTGACTGATATTTCAATATCTAATTGCATATGTAATGTTCTCCAGAACAGCAAAATAAAAGTATTTTGTTTGTAACTGAATACATATAAATGTGTAATTTCTTCGTTCAGGAGGACGTAGTCCAAGTTTCTACATTTTATAAATTAAGTATCAGCAGCAGCAGCAGCTATGTATTTGAAAAACATTAGGAATTGATTTTAGGCCATTAATCCCATACTATCGAATTTCTATCAGATTTAATGCATTACAGAACTACCTCAATCAGCACGACTGATGATCTACTCATTTTAAGTGAAAACTACACTCAAACATTATAACAAGTACCTTTGATTACAGGAACTCCATCTCTGTCTGTTACTACTATCGCATGGAGGCCTTCCACCCTAAAATAAAAAGAAAAGGAGAAGTAAATGATCATTTAAATCCTAACCCTGGAAGTGCATATAAGCTAAAGTTATACAGAACACATACCAAAGGTTCTTGTACGTTAAAGCTGTAAACATTACTTACGTTGGCAATTGTTTGTATAAGTATCGCTTCAAGTCCTGCATTATGAAAATTCAGCATTATGCATAGTTCAGCATTCAAAAAAGTACACAACTTCAGATAGGGGACTAAACCCATAATACTTACATCTGCCATTGTGTACGGTTCTAACTCTGGGCTACGGACAGGCTCGTCGAGCTGCTTCCTGAAACAAAAATGCAGTTGACCAGTTATATGAAAAATAGACACGGTGTGTGTGTTTTCAGGTGGAGATGACTAACTGTTATTTTCCATTCCACCTTAAATAGCACAACAGTTCCATTATGTGCATCGCCTGAGGCGCGATACACTCCTCTGTTTAAGGTGGAAAGACAAACTCCATTAGGAAGTCAACGTCAGCCTCGTTTCGCCCTTTTTTCAGGCTACACATGCTTGTATTCGTGCCCATGTAGATATATTCATGTACATAAAACGCAGAGAAGCATTATTTAATTGCATTTACCTTTATTTGCTCCGTCCCTTGTTTGCTGTATTTATCACATGACACAAACCATGTACACTTCCCTGGATGTCAATGGACATTTCCGGTTCCCTTTAAGTTTAGTTGAGTTCCCTCTAGTGGACCGAGAGTCTTATTGTAGAACAGAAAGAGACTGAAAAAACACATTTTCAGTTCCTGCAGAACCCTTCATATTAGTGTAGAGAGAGAGAGAGAGAGCACGCACGCACCAAAACAGTCTTAATTCCTTTTTTGTTACCATTTTTTGCTGCAGCCTGTCCTTTAGAATGACACAGTACTGGTATGCTGTCAGTATCTTGCTGCATTAAAAAGACTGAACTGAACTCCTGTTTTCACAAAGTACACACATCACTTGAGTTAAAGTACAGATACTCAGGGTAAACTATTACTCCAGTAAAAGTAAAAGTCCTAGTTGCGGAACCCCACTTGAGTAAAAGTACAAAAGTATTTACCTTTAAATGTTCTTAATGATGTATTATGACTCTAATGTCCTATTACTTTTTTTTTGTAACAGGATTCTTAACCCAATGTAGGTGAAACAACTCTAGTGTCACTCTTGGTTCCCCAGTCTTTTAATAGAATGACATGAATTAGTCTAACATGAATGAACAGGGAGATGAATGAACACATTACGGTTTCATCCACACATAAACCAAAAGAAATGACAAATTGTCATAATGTGGTGTAATAAAAAGTAAGATATTTGTCATCGACATGTAGTGGAGTTTAAGTAAAAAGTCACCCAAAATGGAAATACTGTGGAAAAAGTACAGATACGTGAAAAAAGTACTTACGTACAGTAACAAATTACATTTACTTCATTACTGTTCACCACTGCCATGTTTAAATTAGAAGAAATGAACAGATTTTAAAAAAGTGTTTTATTGTGCTATGTATTAAAAATCCTTATTGTCACTGGAGTTATGAATTAGTTAAATATATAAAATTCTTCTTTTTTTCTACATAATTATCATCATTATCATCTTCTGCTTCTTCTTTTTTTTCTTCTTCTTCGTCTTCATTCATTCATTCATATAGGTTGATACTCTGTTGTTCTCCCCATTTTTTAATATGCATTTCTGGTGTTAAGAAAGAAAACCCTTCTTGTGAGGATTAGTGTTGAAACAATGAGCTCCTCAGTATTTCACAAACCAGGCAAAGCCTAATCCCTCCCCTCAGCTTCAGCTAGTTGACCATAGTCACACAATCACCCCACCAGCATTCACAATGCCTAACCCCCCAGGCCCTCTCCAATCAAAATAGCTCCCTCTGCTTATTTTCTCTCTCACCCTCACACATTTTACTGTTTTTTTTTCCTTGCAACCATTGGATGTATAGACTCAGGGTTGAACACAGACAAAACTGTTCTATGCAGCTGTCTGCGTCTAATAAGTGCATTTTGTGAGGATATATGTGACTAAGAGATGGGACCTGAACTGATGAATTCTTCGTCCGAAGCTTTTAGCTTCGAAGGGAAAAGTGCCTTTTCACAAATGGAACACAACATTGTCGCTGGATACCTCATTGCTGCATGTAACGAGTAACTTTGTATATCTCTGTGTGATTGGTTATTTTTGAATAGTTAATGTTGTTTATTGTATTATGTTGTATGCTTTTCTAGTTTTGAGGTTCTAGAATGGGATGTAAAAGTCCAACTTAAAAACATTAATCATTAGCTGTAAAGCTTGTGTAAAAGATATTGATGTACACAGGTAGATTAAATAAACCGAAGACAGCAAACAGTTTTGTTTTTATAGCACAGTAAAAAAATTGATGTGTGGATACATTCCTTGAATCCTTGATTATTAGACACTAGCCATTAGGTAAATGTGTCATAAATGACATAAATCATAAATGAATATAATAATTTGAAAGTTAGTTTATATCACATCCAAAAATTTTTTATTTTCATAAAGCAGATTTAACACATTAAAATCAGGCTGAAATGGATCCAGACAGTTAACTACATTATTAGATTAGTGACACGGTGTTTGTACCATGATTTAATTTTTAAAAGAGTATGATTTATAGCATGCAATGAATAATAGGGCAAGCTTAATAAGTGAATAATAAGTAAGGGGATTAAAGTGTAAATGTAATTCGTAATGTAACCAGTTGGAGGCCTCGGTGATCTGTTAAAGTGAATCCTAAAGCGTGTGTATGTCTGTGTAAACCAGATTAATTGACACCTCTTCACTGTCCGTCTCTGTGTGCAGGTGTAATCAGTTTGTCCAGTAACATTGTGGTGCTGATGATGTTCGTAAAATTTAAAGAGCTGCGAAACGCCACTAATGCCATCATCATTAATCTTGCTTTCACTGATGTTGGAGTGGCAGGTATTGGTTACCCCATGTCAGCTGCTTCTGACCTGCATGGCAGCTGGAAATTTGGTAACACTGGTTGCCAGGTTTGTTGCACACATGCACACACACATTTATATGACTTACATACACCGTAGTCCGAAATTAAATTGTAATGGTCAATGAGTGCAGGTGTGTAGATTCAGTCAGCGCAAGCTGATCAAAAAATATTGGATATGTAAGGACAAATTCTTATGTCTCAGGTATTTGTCTTTATTCAGTATCTACATAATTGGAGAACACAACTACTCTGTACATTGTGTATTCTGTACAAGTTTTAATGATCAATGGACCAAAAGAAACAGAAATCCCTATAAATAAATCCCATTGTAAATTCAGGTTGTTTTTTCTTCTCTTGTAAAATCATTTTGAGATTTTGTCCCAACAGCAATGATATTCATTGTGCCACCCTCACTTGTAATGCAGGTCTCACAGAATGGAGAGTAGAAAGTTAAGCTAATCTACTTGTTGAGAAATTCACTTTCTCTGAAATGAAACAGGCTTCTGTTGTCTAAGAGTGTACAGAAGGCAGTACAAACTATGAGGGTGTGCTTCAACACATTTTCTTGCAATAATACTTTATAAATTTGCTTGATCATCCATGTATCAGTGTTGCACCTAGCTGACTTATTGACCTCTCATGCAGATCTATGCTGCTCTGAATATATTCTTTGGCATGGCCAGTATTGGACTGCTCACTGTTGTTGCCATAGACAGATACATTAGCATCTGCAGACCTGATATAGGTATGAATAGACACTAGTTCCACTGTTTGAAATTTTTACACTGTTTCTGCTGCATTGTATTTGTCATAAGTTTGGTGCTTCTAATGTATATACAGGGCAAAAAATGACCACACGCTCATATACACTTTTGATTTTGGCTGCGTGGTTTAACGCAATTTTCTGGTCCTCCATGCCGATTGTGGGTTGGGCTGGATACGCTCCTGATCCAACCGGAGCTACCTGCACCATTGACTGGAGAAACAACAATGCGTGAGTCCTGCTCAAGCATCATCCTCATCAAATTACTACTAATTTCACCCTTACATACATCTGTTTTAATTTAATTTAGAAAGCAGTGGAAAAGGTCTATGTATTGCTAGATTAATAAAGGTCCATCCATCCATCCATCCATTATCTGTAACCGCTTATCCAATTCAGGGTCACGGTGGGTCCAGAGCCTACCTGGAATCATTGGGCCCAAGGCAGGAATACACACTGGAGGGGGCGCCAGTCCTTCACAGGGCAACACACACTCACACTTTCACTCACACCGACGGACACTTTTGAGTGGCCAATCCACCTACCAACGTGTATTTTTTGGACTGTGGGAGGAAACCGGAGCACCCGGAGGAAACCCACGCGGACACGGGGAGAACACTAATAAAGGTCCATGTTTTCATTATCTTAAGATATTACTTGAACAAATAGTTTGATTAAAAAAAAAACACATATAGCTGGGCTATGAGTCAGTAAAATTGTTCTCTAGTGTGCTGGAGCTCTATCTAGTACATTGGGATGAATTGTGATCTAGAACCTTGGCCTTGCCCTGCATGAACTGAGACCTCTTTTCACAGTATTACACATAATAGGAAAGACTAAATTTTTTGCAATCGTGTGCTTGTGCTTAAATGCTAATGAGCAAATATAAACTTCCATGTTCTGTTTGCTGTGTTAGCCTTGTAGCTCATCTGGAACTAAGCAAGCCAAAAACAATTAAAAAATGTCTGAATTTCTGGGGGAAATTTGTGGATGTGACATTTTTTATGACCTGGATGTGGTGAAAGTTGTCACTGGGGTTTTAAAAACCCATTTTCTCTATTCTCTTCAGGTCCTTCATCTCTTACACCATGGCAGTAATTTCTGTAAATTTCATTGTACCATTGTCTGTCATGTTTTACTGCTACTATAATGTTTCGGTCACCATAAAGAGATACAAAGCCAATAACTGCCTGGAGAGCATCAACATAGACTGGTCAGACCAGATGGATGTAACTAAGGTATTTTTTTTTTTTTATATGGTACTTATGTAATGATATGATTTATATGGTATGTAATGACTGCTTCATGTTTGTTCATTCTGCCGTGAGACCGTATGTTCTGTGTGATATGAATCTGTGCTCTGCAGATGTCCATAGTAATGATTGTGATGTTCCTGGTGGCCTGGTCTCCATACTCCATGGTGTGTCTTTGGGCATCATTTGGTGATCCCAAAAAGATTCCTGCACCTATGGCCATCATCGCCCCACTGTTTGCAAAGTCATCCACTTTCTACAACCCCTGTATCTACGTTATTGCAAACAAGAAGTAATTTCAATTCCTCAGATATATCTTCAGGAACATAAACAGTAGTGCTCTACTGTAGGAGTTTATCCATAAAGCTACATGACACTTACATAAGGCTAGGCAAAATAAAGATCTATAAAGGCCATTTCTAATAAAAAAAAACCATCAGTCTGCCGACAGCAGCTTTTATTACAGCGAACTAGTTGGAATAAAAGAATGTATACATGTTGTAGATATGTAGTTTTATGTCAGTGTATGTAGGTGTCATGTAGCATTATGAAAGAAAATCTTCAGCAAAGTTTCTAACATCTTAAAGAAAAATAATAATAATTACATATTCATTTCATGTAAGTAATTTCAGGTTTTCTTTTGTTTGCTTTAGGTTCAGAAGAGCCATCATTGGAATGCTTCGATGTCAAACTCGTCAGAGAATCACCATCAGTAACCAGGTCCCCATGACTGCCTCTCAGCTGCCCCTCAACCAGTAGATGAACTTTTATCATGCCCCCTTCTCAGTGCTGGACGCTGTTCATTTCCCACACGCTCTAACAGTCAGGTTTGGATCTAAAATGGTCCAACACTGTTTTTGCAATCACTATAATGAAGCCTATATTCTGAAGTTAAAATATACAGTAAACTCTTGACTTTATAATGTGAAGTCTGTTGTTTTCTGTTCTTTGGATCTAATGACTGTTAGAATAAGTCATGTATTGTAGGGTTATGTGAGTTTCTGAAAGGCTTCTGAATGTTGACTCACATTGGAAGTATTACCCTGTAGATGGTAAAAGGAAATAGAAAAGGTTTTAAAATCCTGAAGAAATACAGGAACAAGTAAAGCATTAACTACACACTTTACTGTAAAATGGCAGTATTTTACAGCAGCCTCCTACAAATTAAATATGAGGAAATTGTTCCAAATTCCATATATTGACGTAGAACACCACAAAATAGATAGGCTTTGGCGTTGATGATTTATAAGCTGAGTTGTTGAGTCATTGAGTTGGTCACTGTTGCAAGTCATTCTGTGCCTCTGTCCCTGATGCAAGTATATTGTCCCAGCTATAAATTTGGGGTCCTTTAGATTCTGTACTCAGTTAACTAATGTTTGACACATTTTGTACATTGTATCTGTACACTATTTACAGTAGTTACTGTAGTTTTAATTCTTCAAAATGTGTGTTTTACAGAACATTTCTGGCATTAAAAATTTAGTAATATTCAGTGCTGTAAATTTAAACATGTTTATAAAACACTCGTGAAAATACTGTGGGGTTTTTAAACTTATTTAATCTCCTCAGTTTTGTACATGATAGGCAGGTTAATCTTTGTATGGACACTAATCTGCCAATCTTCTAATAACCTGCTGTAAATTTGGACTTAAACCATGACTTCACAGTGTAAATACAGCTGTCAAGATATAGTAAAGTTTTCACTTAGTTGTGACTTTATACAAAGAAGTCCAAGGTCCTAGAAATGTCTGCTTTCCTGCTCCTACAAGACCAGGCTATTATCTGTATAGAGGAAGGTACCTATAAACCTAAAACTAAAAGCCACAGTAATGTTTCAAAAATACTGACTTTACGTGATCAACAGCTCAGTGCTCATAAGAACACTGATGGAGCAAAGACAGCGGCAGTCATTTTAATATTTATTTTACATTGAAAATATTGAACAATTCAAGCTCAAATATAATTTCTATCTTTCATCACCTTAAATAGTGATAGACAATTAGATTTTATTTTCCACAATTTCTATATCAGTAAATATATACAAGTATCGTTAATATATAATTTGGAAAAACTGCACTGCTGTACTTCTGTAAGCTTCTGGGTGCTTGTTGTGGCATTAACTCTGACGAAATGTAGATTCATGATTTCTTTTTTCTATTCACATTAATGTAAATTGTAAGGATAAATAAGGGCCTCAATAAGGGCCTGAAACATGAGGAGATGGTGGAAGTGTGTTAATGAACTGTGTGTTTGTTGACATATTTAGGGCACGTTGGTCTCCAGCCAGATTCGAATCTCTTCTCGGTTACGCTTCATCCACTCAATATTGTTCTTCACAGTCTCTAAGGCTTGTTTTCTGGATGTCTCTCCTGCTCCAGCGTTTGAGTACAGGGTAAAGAAATGTTCCATCTGAAAAGAGGTAGAAAGGGAGTATTTTTTGAAAAGCATCATGGCCATGACCCAGCAAAGTGAACAAATAACAATTAGCCCCCAGCTCATGAAGGTGGCTAAAGGAAACTTTGAAAATTGGCTTCAATTTTCCATTTGCTGTTTCAATTATGTAGTGACAGAAGGCCATTGCTAACTGAAGTTGTATACATTAGACTCCATTACACAGCTGGTGTTAACATAAACACATTCTATTCATGCTCTCATTCCTCTCTGAATGGAACTACGAGACTACGCTCAGCTGCTCTGGCCTGAGTGGATTACCTTCCACAGCTGCAGCTCTGTGTTGTATGACGTACTGATTCTGGTCAGAATTCGGCCCAGGTTCCTGTCTGTGATAGTAAATCTGGAACAGATAAGGGTGGCACTGATAAGCAGTCAATAAAACAACAAATATCAACCATGTATCTATTCACTGGCCATCATATCAGCAGTTTGTTAGTTCTCTTTTAACATGATAAAGCATGCTCCACTTTACTGGCTTTGTTCAGAGATGTGTATTACCTAGTAACAGTTGCGCAAACACATATACTTCAGTAAAATCTTAAAAGATTTGAACTTTACTGTTTAGCTTTAAATTATATTACTTTCTCATCTGAGTAAAACAAATATATTTTTACGTAGTAAAACTTCATATTCATATTCAAATTCATATTAATATATATTTTTTTATTTCTTTTTTTCTTTTAATTTAATTATTTTACAGTGATGTGTCTTTTAACTCTTATTTTGTGGGATTTAACATATTATTTTCCAAAAAATCCAAAAATAATAAGACTTCAGTTTTCAGTTTCTCAACCGAGAGATGCTGGCTGTATTAATATATTCCTCTGACATTCTATAAGTTAATTTATACATAAAGTGAATGTCTATGTTTGTGGGGGAACGCTGTTCTCACTCACCTGTTGACGAGGTAGTTCCAGTTGAGTGTGACCCAATCCCAGGCCATGGTTTCTCCATACTTGTTCAGGGAAACATATCGTATGAGAGTGAAAACATCTTGACTTCTAATAACGCTTTCATTCTTAATTGCCTCCAACAGTCTGTCAGAAAACACAAATAATCTATGTAATACATTTTTCAAGGCTGTAGCTACTTCCTAGCTGGCAATGGATGATGCACATTATTATTATTATTATTATTTATTTACTTGAATAAAAACATTGACTCAGGATGAGTCTGGTTGCCTCAACTCAGCTATAAATCCACCTTATATGGGCCAGATATCAGGTGGGTTTTGGACCAAATCATATCTGGCCCACCCAATGTTTGCTGTGAAGCAAGTCAAACCCAGCTAATGATAGTTGGGTCATGTCTGACCCACGCAATACTTGTCAGTGCCATAACTGTGCCGTAAGTGCCATAAATGAGCCCAAAGGTGTTTGCTATCTGGTTTTGACAAGAAGCTAAATTAGCCACTGTAAACTTATTAGCATTTGCAGCATAAATTCCAGGCACATGTGCTTTCCTGAAAATTGTGTATACCATATTGTTCTACTTTGTAATCTTTATCATTTTATTGCTGCCTCAGTAATCTTGTAAAATCTCTTATGTAATTTTAGATTACACTGATAGTATATGCTGTGAATCATTTTTTTAACCTGCTGAGGAGTGTGACATCTTCTATGGAGGCCAGACCATACAGCAGCTTATCTTTCTCCTGAGCAAGTTTGGAATTGAGGTACCGCTGAAACATAACCTCCCAGCTCTGAGCTGTTCCTGAGTTCTTCATCCCATACCGATAAACCAGAAGCCTCAGATTCACTGGCACATTGCTACACACAAACACACACACACACACACACACACACACACACACACACACACACAAAGAGAATACTACACACAATGCACTCTTTCAAATTCAAATATTAATATATTTTCTATTCTGTTGTGATTATGAATTTTTTATTAACTACTAATATGTAGGGTAATTATATGAGTTAGGAAGTGAACCATTATCTAGAGCATTAACATTGTTGTCAATTAACATTGAAAGGTAATAACACTAATACATTAATTACATTGTTTATTGTATGCTAATTACATTTAATTCTGCATTTCCTCTAGTCCATACATTAAAAAATACAATCTTTTTAACTTCTACATTTACAAATTATGTGGAAACTTGGTCCTCATATATAGAATTTAATGAAAATATATAATGTATTGTTCAATAAGTACATAAGAGAATAAAATAACTCAATATATAATAAAATAACTCAATAATATCAAATTACATTATGCTTTTGATGTCACCTAAGATAACTTTGAGTTCTAAGTGTTTAAGGATATATTACATGTTCGGGTTGATAAGCTGAGTTAAGTTTTACTGTGCTCAGTTATTAGTTCTTTTTGGACTCTATGTTTGATCGACTCACTGTACCTGATTTTTCCATCAATCCACTGTTTAAAAATGACAGAGGCCTCATCAAGGGTCTCACTGTCGCCCATCTGACAGGCAATGCCCAGAACCGTCTCCCTGAGCAGGCTTGACCAAAAACAAACCACAGTAAATTTGCAGGTATACAGTACACACAGAAACACAGACTATTCAAAGTTTTTAGATTACTGTGTTAAACTGAGACACTGTCATTCATATAGTTTTACCTCCAGTTAAAAATGACTTTTAGTACAAGTTTATCATTTTAACATGGGGAGAAAAACGCAACAAATTATTTATCAGAATATTACACAAAAACACAAAGACCTCCAGCTTTTTCAGTATTTCTTTGCTCAAGTTTTGCCTTTATTACAGGCTCTGTTGCTTTCTGTTTGTGGCCAGTCCATTTTTATATATACCAGAACCTTCCAAGACTAATCAGCAAGATTTCCTTTTCTGAGACAGACTTCTTGAATGCTCCACATTTCCAGACCCACATTTTTGAAGAATGGACAGCAACAACTTTACAGTAGAGTGAAGTTAAGCTTGGTTTCAGTTGTTAGGAGTCCTATTTTCTATATTATTTCTTATTTTAAACAACACAGCTTTGACACTCATCTTCCTTTGACTTTCCCCACCGTAATGAAACTAAATTATCTAGTGAGTCGTCTGAAATAAAAAAATAAATAATAAACAAAACTAACAAGGAAAAATGAATAACCTATACATACAGGTAATTTAGCTAGAAATGAAATAAAAGAAGTGTTTTATCTGACTTTCTACAGCACTGAACATGTCTGTTGTTTGGCATTAGCTCTACAAGAAAAATTGATCTTGGCTGACTCTAACAAACAAGTCGGCCAAATACCACACACCGCTCTATCTGACCGCCCTTGTCCTCCCAACCCAGGTCTCGGGAGATGTTCTGCACATGGTCACGAAAAAGTTTCTGCACACAATAAAGAGAGATTTAGTGTTCTGGGATTTACACTGGAGACATCAAACTAGTGTTATTAATCTGCCATTATCTTAGCTACTATGACACATAAGGTACATGTGCATATGTGGAAAACTCAGATAAGACTGCAGTTATTATTACATGTAAATAATCTCCTGAAACTGAGCACAGATTTGTAAAACCACTGGGCTGTTTAAAAAAATCAATGGGTCATTTTATCCAATACTTCTTGCTATGAAATAGCCATTATACTGGCATCTCATGGTCTGGATGTTGAGTACCTAACTTATTGTAAAGATGGCTGCCTTCATGTTTGAGACACATTTTTAGAAAATAAATTGTTCCATTCATAAAGTACAAAGTACATATATTTCTTAATGTGCAGTCCTTTTTGTTGCCACTATACCTAGTCAGTTTCTTACAAGATTAATATGGTTTCTATGTATCCATCCAACATAGCGGTCTTTTTATTTTAAGTTGGAATTCTTTCATCATTTTCTTTTCTGTGTAACAGAACGGCCTTTGTGGCTTCAGATCAACAAACTCACCTGGAATTTGGGATAGAGTGTGGAGTTTGCTGCCAGCATGTCCCTCACATAGGCTATAGAGGAGGAGAGCCTGGACCACACAATGTAGCCTTTCTCATTGGCAAGGTATTTGGTTACATTGAATGCAGTGCCATAATCCACTATATCAGCCCTGTGGAAATCCATTGTCCAAAACAGGCAGCATATTGTCAGATTTCAGTTACAATGTTATGGGCAGTTCCCTTGATTTGCATAACGTTTTGCATTTGTCATTCAGGTGTGAAATGGTGCTGAGAAACTTAGACTTACCAACCAAAAAATTATTGTAAGAGGTTAAGTAAAAGAATATTACGACTCACTGCACAATTAGACTATTGGTTTATACTGAATCTCTCCAACCAACATTATTAAAAAAAATACAGTTTAGACCAAAATTGTTTTTAAAATTTTAAACACAGACAGTTTAACATAACACTGTCATTAAACTGTGTTTCAGCCATCAACACTGTGCAAATGTTTTTGTGTGGTATACGTATGTTTGTATTGAGTACTATTATGTTGACAGAGTTTCAGTGAGAGTGAATATACCTCGCCAGTGCAAATATATCATCAATATAACCACTTCTATCAGCTGCACTGAACACCTGGATGATAAAGGAAAATAAAAAAAGATGTGAACGATGTATAGTAACAATTGTTAATGTTAAATGAATGCATATACACTGACCAGTCATTAGATACAGTGTAGAGTGCTGTTGGATTGCTGCTTAATTTTGTTGCACTGACAATGACAATAAAGGAATCTTATCTTACCTTATCTTACATTATGACCACTTCCTTGTTTCTACACTCACTGTCCATTTTATTAGTTCCGCTGACCATTGAGGAGCACTTTGTACTTTAACAATTACAGACTGTAGTTTACCTGTTACTCTGCATACTTTGTTTGCCCCATTTCACCCTGTTCTTTGGTCAGGTTAAGACCCGCACAGGACCACCACAGAGCAGGTATAATTAGGGTGGTGGATCATTCTCAGCACTGCAGTGAAGCTTATGTAGTGGTGGTGTGTTAGTGTGTTGCGCTGGTATGAGTGGATCAGACACAGCAGAGCTGTTAGAGGTTTTAAAGCCATTAGTCCAGCATTCACAATGTGCTGTGACCACTGATAAAGGACTAGAGAATGACCAACACAAACTGTGCAGCATCAGGTCAGCTACTGTCTCTGACTTTACATCTACAAGGTGGACCAACGAGGTAGATGTGTCTAACAGAGCGGATACTGAGTGGACACAGTGAATGCTT